>NC_140781.1:94986496-95183479 GCF_044657685.1 Stegodyphus dumicola | reverse complement strand
TTTCATCATGATGAAATAGCTCACTTCACACATTTCATTAAAAGTTAATAAACCATCAAATGCACGAATCATCCATCAGTCGTTTCTCACATGTATTTGATATTAGAGTATAATTAAAATTAATTTTGCATTACTTTTATTCGAATGCGATATAGTTTGGGGCATTGAAAAAATCGTATGATCACACTGCATTTCTTATTCAACAAAAATTAAAGTTGATTATATTATTATTCTGACTTCTGTACGTATCACTATAGCCACTTGGCACAGTCTGACAAATTTTTGTCGGAGAAAAAGAAAGAATGACTTATAATTGCAAAATTCATTTATTACATATTTACCTATTATTACCTGTGGTTTGGTTTATTTGATTATGGCAGAGCACTCGAGGGCTATTTGCCTAAAGAACAATAACAACAAACTCTTATAACTGCTCCTGCTACTGAAAGCAACTGCGGCGTCTTGTAATGATTGCTGCCAGTAAGTGGGTTTGAATCTATGCTTCTAGACAGACACTCCGTTATCTCACTTCGTATTAGGCAGGAGGAGGCAGGTGCTAACCACCAAGGTGGGTAAAAGCCAATAGGCTAAAACGAGGCAGAGCCCGTCAACTGGGAAAGGGGGCTTCAAAGAAAAGCCAAACGGCTAAAAGAAGAGGGGGTGCCTTACGGCTAAAAAAAGAAAGAAGCAAAAAGCTAAAAACTGGTCTAAGAAAGGGAGAGGCATCACGACTATAAAAAGAGGGGGGGACCAAAAAAAAAAGCAGCGCAGGCAAAAGAGAGAAGCAAACTGAATGAGCCCTGGCTGGAAGACCAGAAAATTTATTGCCTAAAGGGAGGGATGCCTTTGCGGAGGACTTTATAAGGGAAAATGTCTCATATACATGTTACACATTAAGAAAACCAAGAAAAAGTTCATGCAGCCAGCCCGTTCGCGGGATTCGAACCTCTGAACGAACTACCAGTGTTCAGCAACTTTACTACTCGGCCGCTGGTAGGCCTCATATCATTACATATAACTATAGCTATACCCCGCATCCGCGGTCCGAGTTGACCGCTGTACATTGGGAGTAAGGGGCTTTCAGTTCGATCTCGACTAACGTGGCTGCTTGGTTGGTTTTCATTACGTTTCCCATGTGTAAAGTAAATACGAGCCTGTTTCCCTTAGAAAGTCTTCCATGAATGCTGCTTCACCTCAGGCAGACAACCCTAATGTGCTTTGCCGTATTCAAATAACCTAGCCCATGTCCGCAGATTTTCCTTTGAAATTTCAAAATGTACGCCAAGTGATAAACAGCCTATGACCAAATATGAAGCACAGCCACCACGGATGCAGATTATGAAGTTACATATGTGGCCGCAGAAAGGGCTTTAATAAACCAGATCAGGAAATTAAGCCTCTGAAGGCATATGACTTTGACCAGCTATCAAGTGAAACTCCGAGAATGGTCAAGAAAGTGAGGTAAAAGTGGGGAGATCATTGTCTCCTGTACTGCATATATGCCGATGGAAGTCTGATGGAAAAGTCACACAGTGCAAAAATAAAATAAAGACGAGAGATAAAAGTCACTGTATGACGAGAGATAAAGTCACACAGTACAAAAAAACAAGTAAATGTCAGCAGTTCAAGTTAGGTTACGAAGTTGTGGTCTTTAAAAATGCGGGTAGCAAATGGTCTGATCAAATTATGTTCTAGAATGATTTGGTATCTAAAAACTTCTGAAAATTTTGTAGCATCACAGCTAAGTCCAATTTTGAAGAAATGCTTATTAAGTTCAGTAATTTGATCCAGTAAAAGGCCGATTTTTAAGTCATCATGGGTCAATTTGTATAATCAAGTAATGAGCATTTAGAATTCTTCTCGGAATTTTATTTTGAAATTATTCTTATTTATTACTACCTGAAGTTTGTGAAAATCTGCATTTGATCCTGAGGTCCAGACTGGAGTGAAGCACTATATTGCCAAAGTAATCACACCTATACACATGTGCATGCTTCTTTCTAACGGATGTAATTAAATGGGGGGGGGATAAAAACGGTCACTTTCGGAATTTCATGTTACAGGTCGATCCTCAGAATCACGCTTTTCGTAACTGATCTCCACCCCCATGACGGATATAAAATTGTCAGTAAAAGACGCCAGTCTTCAGAGTCATAACATCTGGCTCTGTCCCCTCTCCCACGTACACAGATTTTCTCGTCAAATTTCTCTCTGCTCTGCTTTTAACCATCTCTCTGTTCTCATTCTATCGCAATCTCGTGCTCGGAATTTTTTTATTTACGTTATAATGCCTTCCAAGAGTTACAGTAGTGATATTACCAGTATTTCCAAGCTTAGGAGAAGTTGTGACATCTCATCCATGAGAAAGAAAAAATTGGACAGTAACTTTTGCGTCATTTTATTACAATGTACTGTATGAAGTGATACGGTGTTCACTATATTTTATTATTATTTGTTAATACTTATAATGTCCTACCGTGACAAATTTATCAATTAAACTTCCCCAAATTTATGTATGTTACATGAATATCCAGTTCACATAGCGTTCTCTGTTACCTACGATATGTCGCAATAGATACCAGATCACTGCTTTTATCTGCATTGCCTTATTTCTGGAGTATGCGATGATATAAATTAGCCATGCAGTTTTCCAAATCTTATTTTTACAATCTTGTAATTATTTGTATTTTTACTTTTAACATGGTTATTTATACAGTAAAACCTCGAACTGAATTCCTTTCTGAAGGCTGTTCTCCATCCGAAAATACTTCTTACGTAGGAATTAACGCAAAACAGATTAATACGTTTTAGATAATAGATAACTGCTTATTTCAAATTTCTAATAAATAAACAGACCATAGATAATTGCTTTTATGACACAAAGCCAGCGTAAATGATTAAATCTAAGACAACAGTAAAATACTAAATAGATAAAATAGTCGAAAATTTAATTTCATTTTACCGAACTCATATGCAGGAGAGGGGTTATCTTACCCGATTTTGCACAGTTTACGAATTAAAGAACTAGGTTCATTTTTATTTCTTTCTCTAAAACGTTTCTTTCAACAGCCTTTTGTTGCTGCTTCAATGATGCTGTATGTGCCTTTAGGCACAGCATCATTGATAAAGGCACAGCATTCATTGATAACAAAAGAATCCTCAATATGCAGCTCTCAAAATCTTTGATTCAAAATTTTTGACTGACTATAATTTCCTCCTGGCTGCATTCATGGTCCTTTATGTCACTTGCTACCATGCAGGTTTTATTAATGAGAGTTAAGCTAAAGAAAGTATAAAAATGTTGTTTCAAAAATTCTCGAATGTTACCCAAAAACACCTTTGAACAACATTTGTTGCTGATTTGTATATTTGTAACTCGATACACCTTTCCTCATCCCAGGCATTTTTTATTTAGATAAATTGTTCGTGATCTAAAGTTCCACTGTATCTGTGCTTGCAAAGTCTTCATAACGGCATGCCGTCGTAAAAGTACCGGCAGTTTTATGAAAGTCAGCCACTGTTCAAAAAGCAGAGATTTTCATAAAGGTTTACGCATCACTATAAAGATCAGTTTTTAACTTGGAAAAGGTAACTTTTAGGTAAAGGTAAGGTAATGAGAGTGCGATCACCTTTATGCCGACGCACCGCTGTGCAAGCGTAATTTTCATTTGGTTTGCTAATCAAAGTAGCAAACAAAACCAAACTTGTGTTGTGAAGCTCCAACATAAATCTGCCCTCACCTTTACGCGAAGAAGTTGGAAAGTGATCTTCATAACAATGCAAATACCTATATGCTCGGCAAACATTATGAAGGTCTCTGTCTTTTCGAACAATAATCGACTTGGATTAATTTGGCACTTTATTAACAGGCACCGTTTTGAAGCTGTTTCCCTTTATTTGTATTGATATAAATTAAGAAATCAAAGCCACAAAATAAAATTAGATTTATAAGCCTTTTTTTTCCTGTAAACATAAAAGGAGTAGGAATTTTCGTTTGAAAAGAATCCGAAAATAAACTTCATTCTCTGAAGCGGGAGGAAGGGAAATAGAATGAAAACATAAATGCACTTTATGAACTTTATGAACACTTTATGAACACACACAGAAGTGAGAACAGAATTTGTTAATATTTCAGTCACACATTTAAAACAAAAAGTATTGAGCGGTTTTTTTTTTTTTTTTTTTGGTTTATTTAAAGAATTTAAATTCTCAGGCTTCTTAGAAGGGACTACGTGATATGTTTTCAAGAGTGACATATACTGGAATGTGCAGAAATTCATGAACAAACATAGATCTTTTCTTGTTTATCTTTGAGTCCTAATGTCTTTTCACAGTTTGCCGAAAAGATCGTATATTAAATTGATTTTGACGGGTAGCATAATAAGTAATTTTTGGGAAAATCCTAAATTGTTTATATAATTTCGGAAGTTAAGCTTTCAAAAAGCAGATCATGATCCTCTTGGAAGGACAAACAAACTAACAAACAAACAAAACAAACAAAAAAATATATATATATATATAGTTTTCATTAAAATTAGGTTAAAAAATTTATAAAAAATTTCGAAAAATATATGATGTTCAATGCATTATTTTTATTTTACATCCTGAATTTTACGCTAATTCTGCAAATGCAAAAATAAGATACTTCTCAAAGTTTCCCGTATTCTACTTAGTCCGTCCTTAAAGTAACCAGACAAAGTAAAAGAGCAAATGATAAAATAAGAAACTGAAAGAATAATAGTGTGTAACCCGGTTTAAACTAGTTATTTTGTCGTCTGCATATGAAAGCGCCGAAATCATTTTCATTTACTGAGAAGACAATGTACAAAAAAAATTTGCTTTGAAAGAAAATAATGTTATAACATTAAATTTTCTTAATAATTAAGTAAATATGCTACCGAAATGTAATAGATGATTCGAACAGTATGTGGTGATGCATTATTATCAAGAACACAAGTCCATGAGTGGTGCAACCGCTTTAAATGTGGGCGCGAAAGCATTGAAGATGAGCCAAAGATAGTGAGCCTTCAATATTGCACGTATTTTCGAACGGTTAGTTCCAACGCTTATAAACAGGGTTTCAATTACCTGAAGAAACGTTGAAAAATTGTATAGACTGTTTTGGCGGTTATTTTGAAGGAGATAATTTTTTTGAAGTTTAGTAATCTTTTTTCTTATATATAAGAAATTGTCCGGTTACTGTACGGGCTCATGTACTTCGGGCTATTTTCATTTTTTTTTTTTTTTTTTTTTTTTTTTTTTGAACTCCCTCTGTTACCATTTGCTAATTTTTTAGTGAATTAATCAAAATACCCAATACTTCTCTTTTTTTTTTTTTTAAATTTCTTTTCTTTTTTTCCTTTAATTTTTTT
The DNA here is from genome assembly GCF_044657685.1 of Stegodyphus dumicola. Taxonomy (NCBI): domain Eukaryota; kingdom Metazoa; phylum Arthropoda; class Arachnida; order Araneae; family Eresidae; genus Stegodyphus; species Stegodyphus dumicola. The sequence continues at coordinate 95,178,107 of NC_140781.1, read as the reverse complement.
TTTCGACTGGCGCCTTCTATAACGGATCAATTTAGCTTAACTTTTCCTTTTCATCAATTTAAATCTAAAATCATTTAATTTCTACCACTTAGCATTCACAGCGGCGAAGGATGTTAATCACTAGTACAAAAAGCACATTTTAAATCATAAATAGCACGAATACAAACTTCTTCTTCGACAATGGAAAACAAAACTACGCAGAACATAATTACTTCTGTAATTTCCATCCTTTTAGCTATCTTATTTTATTAAATATCTCTTCGAGGTATTTATAGTTTTTAGTTCATGAATTTTATGTTTTGGCAAGATAAAAGCTTGAAATATTTTTTGTATCAAGTCTCGTGTGTAATCAAACCAGCGAAATATAAGCACAGTTACATCGTGAATAATTAATAAACAATGACACAAATCTCCAGGTGGCCTTAATTTACCATAAAATAATACGATAGTAAATTTTTTCCCCTTATCATTTGGTTCTGTCATTTTGAACAGGTCATTTCACACAAAGAGTTATGTTCTGCACATATAGGTTTAATTTCTGAGGGATGAATTCTTAAGCTAGTATGCTTATTGCAATTGCTTAGTTTAAAACTGTTTTAAGTATTCATCGGAAATCTGCACACGAAGATCAGATTACAACGATTTTATTTTAATCTTTTGTCTTTTATATTTTGTAATTGTTTAAATACCTTTTCAAATTCTTTGAAATTTTAATTGTAAATTCGTGGAATTTTGAAGTTTTCAAGTTGCAGTTTTTATTCATATTTTTTTGTTTCATGTATAACTTCTGATTCGCCTTCGAAGCTCATTGCTAGGCTTGAAAATTAGTAGCACAATATAATTAACAATTATATTTAGCCTGTGTTTCAGGGGCAAGAGGGGGCATCTGTGCCCGGGCGCAGAATCCAAGGGCGCCAAACTGATGTTACGAAATTTTAGAATTAAATGTTTTCCATCCTTGGCAAGCAGTAGGGGGCGCGAAATCTTCAGTCCCTGGGCGCTGAAAACCCTAGCTACGACTCTGCTGTATTTGCTTTCAGACTGAGTGAACCTCAAGAATTAGTGAGCTGCTACGAGGAGAAATCGACTTTTCTTCCTAACAGACAATGACACAAACTAATAGACTCTTGTTGAGTGCAATTGGAAGCTTGAGTAAACTTTAGCAACTGGGTATTCCTCATACAAGCCTAGAATGACGCACTCTAAGGGAGTTTTATCGAACCGTCTCTTAAACTGTCGTTCACAATTCATCCTTTTTATGAGGGACTGGGACAACATTTGTTCTAAACGTCTGCATTGTCCACCCTGCGATTGGGCCTTTTTGTTGCATAGTGGAAATGGAAAATTGCTATCGCTGACATGGGAGACAGACTGTTTGGGCTTTCCCTTTTGCCTGACAACTCGATCAAAAACTGATAGACTAAATAGTATTTTCTAAAGGTGTTGTGAAATGTTTAATATTAAAAGGCTCTTAGATACAGGTTTCATATATTTACAGTCCGTATAAAATTTAATTCGGCATTATTTTCCTCCTTTTTGCGTGCTGTTATATTTCAGTATAGTATAGTAATAATGGGATAACTGTAACAGCGACAAATCTCGCAGTTTGATTCTTTTTTTTTTTTTTTGATTTGATATATATATATTTTTTAAGATTTTGATTCTTTGTTTTTCGTTTCGACAAATTCTAAAATTTCATTCTTTGGTTTTGTTTTCGATAAATTTTACAACACGATTCTTTGATTTTGTTTCATTTTTTTATTTCTTTGTTTTTTTCCCCCTCATCTTTGCTTGCTTTTTGTAATTCTGCAATAGTCTTTCGAATTATTTTTTCTGTTGTTTTTCCTTCTTCAACCTGTCTTTAACTACTATAATAATAATATAGTATCTAACTACAATGCATGTCAGTTTGACACTAGTTTAATAATAAAACTAAACTTTATCAGGCTAAACTTTAATCAGAAAGATACAATATCCAATTTATCGTCTGTTCGTTTTATATCTCTAATCTTCTAAAAGATTTCGCATTATATGCTTTGGTAAGATACTTAATATAATTGGAAAATATTAATTATGTTTACTTAAAAAAAAAAAAAAAAAAAAACTCCTCGGGAGGAGGGGGAGAAAAGAAACTGATAATAAGGCATTTGTGTGTTGTAATTTCATTTGGGTATATGTTTTGCAGCCAAACAGCCCCAGTTCTAGTCATTTTTTTAATGACCTACCACTTCGCACTTTAACCAACATGAACTGGCTGAAATCCGAAATATGCAATTTACTCGTTCTTCAAAAATGTAATGAAGTATCTACATGAATATTTAATGCAGTTCATCGAAAGAGAATAGAAATAATATCCCCGCAACTGCTCTTAATGATTACTGGCCTTTTCGGTGTTAGTCATTCAGCGAGACCGAAGTAAATAAATCTATTTTAAGCTTGAAAAAAAAAAAAAAAAAAAAAAAAAAAAATACTTTTAATACCTTTAGTAACAAATAACTATTCAGGATAACTTAAATATAATAAAATCCCGAGTACCAGTAGCAAAACGCATTACGTTATATATGTGACATTTCTAAAATTGTCGTTCTAATTATGAAATATTCTGTCATTTAATTAAAAATCATCTTTCTCAAATATTTATGTCTGAAAATTCATTGGTCTACCATTGACCGAGTGGATAGAACTGCTAAATTCTGGTAGGTTGAATCCAGGAGTACCCAGGAGCTGCTGCATAGTCGTTTTAATTATGTGTAACATGAACACGAGGCTGTTTCCCGAACATTTCTTTCATAAAGGCCTTAGGCAAATAGCCTTCGCGTGCTTTGTCATAATTAAATAATTTTCTAAAATAAATGCAAATTCTTAATGTATTTTATTAATTTGACATCCTTTCAATGAATTGTGTATAATATTTATATTCGTTGATTAAATACGAATATTTTGTACATCTGGTAAAATTATTATGTATATTTCGCATTAGATTCGTGAAGTACTGATAAATTATGGCATACCGGTTTTGACCGTAATATTGTTTACCACGACTTAGTTCCCGAATGCACTTCTTAGTTACATCCATCTCTTTGTGATGTTTTCATATGCTTTAAAGCTCATTCTTTTAATAATTTTTCCTCATTACGTGTGTAATTCGAATCTGTAGTAGCCGACAAACAATAATAAAACGTTTACAGTATTCTGCTATAAAAGTTACTTGTTTAATTTGCCTTTTTTCCCTCGTTTTCTTTTTAATTAAAAATTCATTAAATGATTTTGAAAATATTTCGTAGTTTTTTAAAAATACTCAACGTTAAATTTTTTTTAATACTTTTTGAAAGATTTACGCTAATTTTTTACTCATACACTCATTCTATGTTTTCCATAACTTTGAAATACACTCATGTCCATAAATTAAGGATAATGCAAAATCAGGCAAAGGAAGAGTTAGAAGCAAAACAAATTTGACTTATTTGTAAAGCTTATTTATTAAACAAAAGGTAAAGAGAAAAAAAAAAAAAAAAAAGGGATGCTATATGTTTGATATTATTAAAAAAATTAGCGATTTTTTCTCCCTGGAGCAAATTACAAAAAAAAACCTATTTACAAAAAACCAATATTACAATGATTGTTAATACGTTGTATGTCTCCCAGACGATGCAATACAGTCCGTACAACGCCTAGGCATGCTGAGTATCAAATTATCGATCTGATCTTGGGGGATATTACACCACTCAAAAAGCAATGCTCTCCGAACTTCCAGTAGACATGTAGGAGGAGGTTGATGGGCTGCAACTCATCGGCCAAGCATGTCCCAAGCGTGCTCTACTGGATTCAAGTCCGGTGAGAATGCTGGCCAGTCCATACGGGTGATATCCTCCGATTGAAGGCATTCGCTTACGATGTTTGCACGGTGAGGACGGCCGTTGTCATCCATAAACACAAATTGTGCGCACATGGCGCCCGCCCCTAAACAAACGTACATGTTTTTCCAGAATGACGTCCGGATAGATTTGGCTTATCATGGTTCCATTTTGAACATGAAGGTCAGTTCTGGAACCCAGAATAATTCCACCCCAAACGAGCACTCCTGCACCACCATAACGGTGTCGTTCAATGATGTTTTCTTGGTGGTAACGGGTACCTGGAGCTCTCCATATGAAAGTCCGGCGAGAATCAGACTGCAAGCTAAACCTGGACTCGTCGGAAGACATCACACAAGCCCACTGTTGCAGTGTCTACAATGCATACTCTCTACTCCAGGCTAACCGCAGGCGAGAGTGAGTTGCAGTAAGAGGAACTCATGTGACAGGTCTACGAGCATATAGACCAATCTGTCCTAAGCGTCTGTACACGGTCTGCCTTGAAATTGTCGTACCAGTGGCTGAAGAGAGCTGACGAGACAGGTCTGAGGCTGTGCTCCGCCCGTTTCTTTTGGCAGTAACGGCCAAATACCGGTCCTCATTCGGCGTTGTAACCCTGGGGCGACCTGTGCTGTAACGTCTACTCACATTACCATCATCTTGGAATCGTTGCCAAAGCCTGGAGATGACACTCTAGGCAGTTCCAAGTTCGTCTGATACTTTCAGTTGGGTACACACACATTCCAGACGGCCGATAATTCTACCACGTAAAAAATCATCCAAATGCGTTCTTTGTGTCATAACTATTCGGTTATTTCCCTGAAATGCTTATAAAGCGCCTGCGAACAATTTTACTTCTTTGCCTGTATTCCTTATATATCACTCTCTTATACTCTCGTCCTTGTGACGTACCATCGGTGTCATCTGGTTACTTTCTGAAATTTGCATATGATTTTTGAGGGTGTGTGTAATGATTTTACAAGTGATATATTTATTTTAGAGTTCGATTTCCGCGTGACTCCGAATTATCCTTAATTTATGGACATGAGTGTATTATGATCATTTACTTTTTTTGAGAATTTTTGACTTTCTTCTATACCTCACTTTTGGAAGCCCGACTGCTGTTTTCCACGCAGTCACTGTCTGTTTTTCAGCTCTTTCAGATTATAGAATTAATTACTTCAGTTAACTTTGCGCAATTAATTTGAAAATTAAAATCTTCTTGAGCGACTTTCCAAATATATTCGAACATACTGGGTATAGAATCATAATATACTGGGGGTTGTAAAACGATTGCTCGGTTAAGTTACTATTGAACATTTCTCCTATCACTAAGGTTCCAGTTAAAAAACTGAATAAAGTAAGTTAGTTTTTCAAAATACGACAATTTTGGTCACGTGATGGTTTTCTGATAAAATGCAAATATAGAATTAAAAATTTAATACGAGACTTTTATAAAAAATTTCCATTAGTAAATTGTTAATTATTCTAACAAATATCATTCAGCAAAGAAACTTGATTTTATATTATGCAAAACGGACTTTGAAGAACTTTGTCAGAATTACATTACTTACAGTCCATTCATCTGATATCCAGTTTCCCTTAGAAAATCCTCAAGGAAGATATCCTAGCCTTAGGCAGATAGCCCTTTAGTGCTTTCCCATAATCAAATAAACCAAACCAAATCAAACATGATAAAAGAAAGAGAAAAAAAGTCTGTATTTAAATATTCTATAACAATCAAATTGAACCAGTCCTCCCAGATTCCTGTTTTTCTAAGAGAAATTTGAGATAAAAAAATTCCCATTAGTAGCTGTCTTTATTTTCCCCCTCCTCTACCCATTAAAGAATTAATAACCAGGTCTCCAAATTTTTAATTAATGATACTTAGGGTAGTCTGAGTTGTAGGAGGATTCCTCCTGGATTAATTCAGCACAGAAAACGCTTTTCTCACTGATATCATATCTGTATGTGTGTGTGATTATGGCAAAGCCTCGAGGGCTATCTGCCTAAGGAAGGAAGGACTTTCCAAGGGAAACTGGCTCGTATACACGTTACACACGGGGAAAACCACGAAAATGCCCATGCAGTCAGCCCGTTCGCGGGATTCGAGCCTCGGACCGAACTACCAGTGTTCAGCGACTTTACCGCTAGGTCACTGGTGGGGGTCATCATATTTGTATGTAGAATATAACAATTTGCATTTTATGTATTTTCATGAAAGAACTGTCGATCTGTAGTCTATTTATGATTAATTCATAAACTAGTATGATGAATCTATGACCCTCAAGTGGACTACGTTTAAGGGTTATTTATTTGTGCAATCTTTTTAAAACACCTTGTACAGCACTAAAAAGCAGTGCTTCTCAACCTTTCTTATTATTATAGCCATTCTGACAAACATCTTCTCACCGAAAAGTGACTTAATTTGTGAGGTGTAACAATGTTGTCTAACATTAAAAAGGACTTTTCACTACTGAATAAATTTTAAAAAATGATTATGTAGTTTTCTGGCACATATCATTAATTGCCGATAATTATGCAAGATATAGAATAATTACTGAATATTAATATAGAATTATTATTGAAAGCTGAACGTATTTTACACCTAAAAAAATGTGCTTATATCTTTAATTGTAGTGGAATGAAGGACCGATTCTGCATACAGGTGAGACTCTTCAATACAGATAAAAATGTTGTTTTATAGAAATAAAACGAAATATAAGCCCTCGCGTATTAGCAAAAGATTGTTTGGGGACAAACAACCAGTCGCCCTGAAAATTGTTGATTCGAATCGAATTTTATTTTAAAAAAACAGACTAGCAACATGAGTGTTTTCGCAGTTTTCCACTCAAGTAATTTTAATTATAGCTGATTTTCCCGAAAAAGGCCCTATGATGGCAAACGTCCGAAAGCAGTTAGCTTTCGCCTCCTTTATTTTAATCAGCAATCAACAGTTTCATATCATATCAAGTCATATAAAAACTTGCATTTATAATATTAGATTATATTTACTCATGGTCCGTCATAATTCAAATAGTACTTCAGCATCGATTCACTGCACAGCAATCCGGAGTTCTTCATTCTTTTTTCGGTGGTTTCTAACAATTGCGTAACATTGCAGATTATTGTATTAGACTCCAGATTGCTGTCGCCTCAGAGCACTTTCTAAAACTATATAAAATATTTTTTTTAGAAGCAGAGTGATTAGTTTATTTTTACTTCAAACATTTTGATAGCAATTAAAACGATTTTACTTTTGACAGTATGTTATTCCACTTTAAATATTTTTCTTTTTTAACTTCAACAGATTCTGAAAGCATTGTAGAGACATTAGGCATTTTTTTTAAAGCAGGAGAGATGAAAAATGAGCAACGCCTTCGCCGGGACTCGAACCACGGGCCTCTCGAATACGCGCCGAGCACTACACTACGAAGGCATGCTAAGAAGAGGGGAGAAATACCTTATATACTCCCCCTTTTAAAGGGCGACTGGGGAAAAGGGACCTAGTCACCAAATCCTGCTGGGTAGAGAATCATCATCCACTACCCTTTTAGTTCAGGCGCCACTGTAGAGACATTAGGCAATTTTTATAAAGCAGGAGAGATGAAAAATGAGCAACGCCTTCGCCGGGACTCAAACCATAGGCCAGTCGAATACACGCCGAGCGTGCTGACCACTACACTACGAAGGCATGCTAAGAAGGCGGGAGACATACCTAATAACATAATGATTAAATACATGAACATTTGACGGGACTTTATTCCTTCAACTTACTTAATAACCCATTGATTGACTAAACGCTACTTTAAAGTTGAAAAACACTTTTTCTAGAAAAACTTCTTTAGCTCCTCTTTCAGATGTAGCAAACAGTACATTGGACCTCCAAAATCTGCACATTACTGACACCTATAAGGGCCATTAATTTAAGCTTATCTTGTGTTGTATGTCAGCCGACATGAAACAAATTTTATCAGCTGATTGTTTGCTATCAGAATAGATGTATAAATTTTAGTGCACAGTATGCAGATCCAGAAATGTGCATCTTATTATAAAAGTGTTTCATTGGTGAAGGTGATGTTAAGCAAAATTATATTTCGCAGTGACTTATTTATTCTGAAGACCGATGTAATGAAAAAAGAAGTCAATCTAACAGAGGGGGCAAAAACATAAAATATCAGTTACGAAATTAACTGAATTAAAAAACTACAGAATGAAATCAGAAATGACTGCCGCTCTCAGAAATGCGTCTCCTAATACTGTAGGACAGCGTTTCCCAAACTGTAGTCTGCAGAACACTAGTGTTCCGCAAACAATCACTAAGCACTCCGCTGAAAATTATGAAACTGAGGTTAAAGAACAATGAAACACTGTTTGCTTTTATGTATTTAATACAACTCTTAAAAGAAAATTGAAAAGAAAAAATAAAACAAAGTGGTTTAAATCATGCGCGTGATGAATTTAGTAATGTAAATATTTGTAGAATACATTTCTGCTAGTGTTCCTGTTCTGTGCTCAGAAGTAAAGAAATGCGTCACTTAAATGTTTTAAAAGAGTTAGTTTTTTTTGCAATTTTTTACTTCTTTATTTTTTTTTTCATGTTGTCTTTTTTTTTAATTGATAAGTAAATATAAAAGTTTTATTACTTTTTTAAAAATTTTATCATCTTTTTGAAATTGGTAAATAAATATAAAAGTTTTACTAATACTAACTAATAAGTATAATATTTTTGTCATAAATACTACATTTTAAAAATTAGTAATGTATTTTTCCGCTACGATGGAGATGTATCAGAATATTCTGGATATTTTCACCACAGAAGAACAAATTTGACTATTTTCCTAACTTAGATGAATTTTTTAATCTAGAAAGTGTAAAAATAAGCAGTAAAGTTTCAATGAAATATTTTAACATTTGCTTGACTTGTAGTCAATATTTCCCAGAGTACCAGGAAGGTTATTCCTGAATTCGAAAACCTTTCATAACAACAGCTCAGCCAACAGATATTAGCTCATCTGATTTTGAAAAATGAATTGGTTTGACAACTCATTCGGACATTAAAAAAAAAATTACAAAAGCTACAATTAAATGAATTTTGGACGAGTTAACCAGAAAAATATCCGAACTTATCAAAACAAATTATGCATAATTTACTTGCTTTTTTGACAACGTATCTGTGCGAGGCTGGTTTTTCATATCACGCTGCAACAAAATCCAGACATAGAAACCGACTTGATGCTACATCTGATATACGAATTTAGGTTTCTAACATTGTGCCTGACATAAAATAATTTGTAATTTGAAGACCAAACACATTGAAGTCAATGAAAGCTAAAAATGTTTTAATTTTGCTATATTATTTTTTTTTTCATTTAATTAGTTTTATACGACATTTTTCGTAAAATTAAGAGCTGAAAAACATTTATTTTATAAGTACGATATAAAAACTGGAATAATGGTCATTTTGTTTATCCAATATAACTGTGTTATTATTTCTTATAACTTAAAACCAAAATTTACTCTAGTGGTTCTTAAAAATACTAGAACTTAAGGAAGTGCTCAGCAATGAGCAACATTTGGGAAACACTGCTGCAGGGTATTTAGATTTATGGAAGATTCTGAAGTCAAATTTAAAAACATAATGGACGATAAAGAGCCAATCGTGGCAAACCTGAGTGACTAAATCCTCCCCTTCACGGATGCGCGGCCTTCGGAAAGTGACGTCAAGATGATCGGAGGACCCAACTTTTTCCGAGTCGCCTGCTCTTTCAACTGCGCCTACTTAAATAGGGTAAAAAACTGAACTGAATCATTATATTTACACACATCTTTCTCATAAAAGTGTTGCTGTGTAATTTTTTTTAAGAATTTAGACTGTATTAAAATAATATAAAACACTGTTTGTTTTTAACTACAGTTTCAGTTTTATTTAGGCGGTAGAATCTTTTGGAATCCAGATGGTTTAATTTTCCTTCTGCATTCTCTAAAAGCGATTACTGTATTTAATAAAAAATAAGAACCCCTTTTTTGGTTATATTTTTATAATAAAATTAACTAGCATTCTGATAAATGAAATTACAGAATCAGAGGAAGGCGTTAATATCAGCATACTGTATGGAATAATTACACTGTTTAAGTATTAATAAATCATGAATGTAATTACATTGCACATAAACTGCAAAACTACCGCTAATTATAGCCATGACTAGCTGAGCGATTTCATCTTAGGCCTGCATCCATTATAAGGTCACTAATATACCCGAAAATAAATAAGTAACAGTGTTATTGGATCAAAAAAAAAAAAAAAATAAAAAATAAAAAAAAAAATAAAAAAATAATGGCATTGTTATTTAAAGGAAATGTGGAAGGAAAAATGTGTGTATAGGGGGGAGATCCTCTTTCTTCTTTCTTGTATGGGGGTTATAAAATTCTCTTTCTTAGAATTACTGCAAGGCAAAATAAACATTCCATTTTTTATTACTTATAAATTGTCTTTTCGTGTTTAACGGCGTCAAACACCGGGGTGCCTGGATGCGAGATCCTATCCCTAATGGAATTTACTTGAAAGTTATGAATTAAATTCTGCCAGTAACTTAGATTAATTATCTTAGCTAATAATTAAATATTAATAACTTTGACTTAGAATACTAAAAATGAGAGGAGGAAACGAAAGCTGCTAAGCTGGTGCATAATTCATAAAGTAAATGATAATCACCCAATGCCAATAAGTAATAACATATTTACACAAAAGATATAATAAATACAAATACAAATTGAAATGCTACATTAATGTAAATACAACACAAAATTTATAATACATGTAGGGACAACACATAATGCACTATTTTTCCATCACAGCGCTAGGGTATGAAATTGCCATTGGTCTTTTTTCGTTGGTCATACTATTGTAATTATAGCTGTAGATTCTGATTTCACAGTTTGAGATATTTCTCATTTCAACATGGAATATTCTGGCTAAGTGTGGAGTTGCACAATATTCAATTCTTCTAGGATAACATTATTTTGCACATACCATAAAATTTGTTCTAAAATGTAAGGAGACTTTTACATTCGAGAGACCCAGAGGGACGTGGGAGAGATGAACACCCATCGTAACCATTCCTTAACAGATGTCAAAATACTGTTCCTTCCCTTACTTTATGATTTGCACTGCGTGTTTCATTCTACAATAGACATGGAATAACAGCTGCATTTTTTATAGGTAGAAGGTAAAGTTAATTTTAGTTCTTATTGAAATATTCCCCTAGTTAGATTTAAAAGTAATTACAGAGACTATGATACAATCTTTCAAATGCTGCGCACATTGGGGGTAGGAAGCCGTCTTACCAGCGTGATATTTTGTCATTAATTCCTTCACTGGTATTAATTTTTAACAATATTATTTAAAGTCTTTTTGCTGTGTAGACTGAATCGTTAAAAATGTAGCATTTGATTGAAGAATATATGCGCACTTTCCCTAAAGTTGATACAAGGTAGTCACAAAAAAACTTCCTTGATACATGAAACCCTCATACTGGGGTGGGGGGGGGCAGGAGTATTGATAATAGGGGAATTTTAGCTTTTGATTTCATTTCACAGAATAGTTTGATTCCTTATAACGACTCCAATTCGTTGCTTACTTTTACTTCTCCAGCTGGGGAGGGTTGGACGGATTTAATTTTAGGAGTCCCCTGGAATGTCCTCTACGTCTGTGGAATTATATATTGAACAAGAGGAGTCACTGAGCGATCATAAATACATTTTTCTCAATTTAAATGAAATATGTGTGGAATGTGATGGAGAAATTAGAGTTTCACGTGATATACAAAGAGTCGAAAGATATGTTAAAAGTTTAAGGAGTAAAATGAAAAATTTAAGGAAGGAACTGATAAAAATTGCAGGGAGAGATGAGCTTTAAGACTTTGTTGCTAAACTGGAAAATATATTAGTTAATATAGCAAATAGGGTCCTGAGACCTAAGAGGAAAGATAAGAATGTTATTCTATGGTGGACACCGGCAGAGAATTCGCGCATTTAGAAAACAATATCAGATTAAAAATACTGACGAAAATGTTCGTAGAGAAAGGAAGATCCTATATAAAAAAGAACAACTATCTGCATAAAAGAAAATGATAAAGATAGTAAAACGCCAGAGTAAAACAGGATTCTTTGTTGAGAGTGCAAAATATAATGGAAGATTTCTTCGTGCGGCTAGTGGTAAAAAATGTCTCGGAAATGATTATGAGAGAAAAAGGCAATACTGATGTGAATAATCTTCCCCCATTCATTAGCATGAGTGATCACATGAACACAAAGCTAGCCGATATAAGGGGTCACACATCCGTATTTTTCGGACGAACCAGCTGTTTCAAAATATTTTCAGTCGACTTTATCACTAGAAATCAGAAATACAATTTTTTTTCTCTTCCACAAAAAGATTCTAGAGTGTACATTTTTATTCATTCAATTGTCAGCATCGAACTATAGTACATGAATACTCGGAATTCTATGACCAGGCGATGTGAGGCCTGCATTAACAGGTTGTGGTACACTTCGATTACCTTCTTTGACCCTCTGTTATCTTTTGCGAATGTATATTATTATAAAAATGACTATTCACTTACGTGGTATCCTTTCATTTCTGATGTTTTCTGTGTACATTACCACATATGTATTTCATTTCCGACCCTATACGGCTAAAAGTTTATTGTTTTAGCACAAAATGTTGTACTAAGGTGGGAAAATGTTGTACCATATGCGTTATAGTACATATGATGTATTATATGCGCAGTGTTTTCTACCAGTTTCACAATTAACGAATTACAACACAAAACGAAATTTTAGAACAATTTCAAAGCCGCTGGCAGTAATAACAATTATTACTTGCGTTCTGATATTTCTTAAATTAAAGATGTGCACATTATATGTGTGAGAATCCTGGTGCATCATTACTGAATTTTAAATCCTAGAGTATGCTTATTACAGAGGAGGCAACAAAAGCATGTTTCTCCATGTGTTCTTCGGCAGCTAGGCTCGCTTTGCCATATTCAAGCAAACAGAGATTCCTAGACTTTAGAGCCAAAAGGCGAGACCGCACGAAACTGGCAGTTTCATCTTTGCGAATGAACCGGCTGCATGGGAGTTTTCGCGGTTTTCTCTATGTGTAATCCGAATATTAGTCAGTTTTCCTTAAAAATCCTCCACGAAGGCATCCTTTTGCTTAGGCAAATAACCATCGTTTGCTTTAATGTAATCTAAATAATGTCATTTATAAAAAAGCGGAAATTTGAAACACTGCTTAAGACTCAGGAGGTCACACTTCGACAGGCTGACTGCATGGAATGATCTCCATATGTAAAGTAACCATGGATTAGTTTTCCTACGAAATGTGTACCACAAAGCATCCCACTATGAGAGCTCCTCGCCCGCTTTACTGTAAGAAAATGATCCAACCCTAACAATACATTTAACATTAAAAAAAAAAGTCCTTATATAAATGTAATGTTAAAACGAGTCCGTTTTAAGCACGAAAGAACTTGTAGAAACTTATATAAACATCCTTGGTCGAGTCATTTAATATTCAAGAAACTATTTTACAGTTCTACAAGATTTTTGAATTCCACAAAAAAATTGAGGATAAATTTGATCTCAGCCTCGGCCGGCATCTTCCACCTCAGTATTTTTGTATGCAATGTCTCGCTGACTTCGGGTAATTGATATATTGCAGAAACAAATGATTATTAACATTTTGACAAGAAAATATGGAAAACTTTATGCATGTAAAATTCATATACTGTTGGACAACTGCTAAGCACAGATCACAAACTGTAGTGTACCATAGCATTAAGCAGGCGTGAAGCCTATGCAGAGTGAAACATTATTGCTACACTGTTTGGACATAACAATTAAGAACATTTATTGTTCAGGAAAATACAGGTTTTGAAACATCCCAAATTAAGAGAGTGTTCTTTTGATCGGTGTACGGAGAAATGAAAAAATGCATACGAGCGACAGCACTCACCTTTGAGAAAGGTGTCAGTACAAGACATGTCCACCTTGGAGTGCGATGCAACTTTCCACACGTCGCATTATGCTTCGCATAGCATTATCCAGCAGCTGTTGAGGCAATTGGCCCTACTCCTTTGTCAGTGCACGGATGAGGGTGTCCTTGCTTATTTTCGACCAGCTAGTCGTCTTCCCAGAGTATCCCAAACATTTTCAGAGGAGTTTGGATATGGAAAACGTGCTGGTTATACGAGGCATTGAATATTCCGTCTAGACAATCCTGAACAGTGAGTGTTCGATGACATGATGCTTTGTCGAAAGAAAAATGAATTTACCACCGAAATCACAACCATGAAAATAAATTTACCACCGAAATCACAACGGAAAAGGCAGACATGAGGCAATTGAACTTCATCAATGCATCGTTGGCCGGTCATACTCCTAGTTGAAACATGTATGGGCGTGCGGCCATTATTCATGGTGCCGGTTCATACTATGATATTTAATCTCGGTTACCGGTCCCTTTCCTGAACAATAAACAGGACCACTCTCACAAATGATCAGTTGGCGAATATAATATGGTAACAGACTAAACCTATTCTGATCTAAAAACAGTACAGAAGCCCAGTGTTGTTCAGTTCAATTGCGATACTCGCTACATCATTGGAAACGGGTGCCCATCCTTCGCACAAACATCTGGCTACAGCATTCTGCAAGATCCGTTGTCCTATGGTAGTAATAAAGTTATTTGCTACCTGCTTAGCTGGTTTCTTTATGCCGACGTACCTGTCTGCAGACGTCGTATATCTAACACGACATCGCCTGTAACGCTGGCTACACGCTTCAGTTGTTTAAAATGCTTTTGCAAACCAGCGGCCGAGCGGTAAAGACGCTGAACACTGGTAGTTCGGTCCGAATCCCGCGAACGGGCTGACTGCATGGGCGTTTTCGTGGTTTTTCCAATGTGTAACGTGTATACGAGCCAGTTTTCTTTAGGAAGTCCTCCACGAAGGCATCCCTTCCTTCAGGCAGATAGCCCTCGTGTGCTTTGCCATAATTGAATAATCCAATCTAAATTTAAAATGCTTTTCACAATCATGAAACGAAGATGTGGGCAATATTTAACTCCTTGATAAAATCTGTTATTTTATTAATTCTTTGACCATTCTAATGATACGGCCACGCGTAAAATCATCTAAATGATGCCTGGAAGACATATCGAAACTTTCAAAATTGTCAGTTAAATCTTTCACTTACAACTGTCTGCACCAGCAAATTCCTTTTAAATCTTTTATCAGATCTATCAGGTGATGAACAGTCAAGGAAATTTAAATTTGCATGTGCACGCCTCTTCTTACTCTATCCGGCATTTATTGTATTGTAATTTTCCACATTTTGCTTCCTTTCATTCTGTGGTGGTTGTGGGTAATAAACTTTAGCAAATGCCCAGCAGTGCACGTGTATAATTGAAAGCATTGCCAAGATGTTTTGAATATACACACTGCAGAGATATAAATCTTATATTTCAAGATGCATGTATATAGACGTTCTTAATGACGTCACAGAAAGTATTCTAGGCATATAAATTTTGTATTTCTGAGCGCGCAGAGACAGAATTTACAATAAGCTAGAACTGAAGTTAGTTTGCACGTAGCATTTATTTTAGAGTTATGAGGATTTATTTAATTACTTAAGTTATTTTATGTTGAAACAGCCTTTCCTATCACTCTTGTTTTCAGCACTTGTTTAAGCCAACTTTTCAAGTCAGAGCTAGCTTGCATGATAGTTAACCTGTGAACCTAACTTCACTTAAGTTATTCATTACCTTCTGAAATAAGCCAAAAGTGTTGGCTTTTTGTAAGCACGAATTGGTGCCATCTGTGAACTTTAAGTTAATAAAGGGTTCATTACACACTTCTGACTTTGTAGTACTTTATGATGCAACGATTAATCACTAGATGGTCTTCTGACAGTTTATGATACTGAAGCATACAGGACATTACAGAGTAACTGAGATTCTGCAGGTAGCCATGGCTGGTATTTATTTTCAGTTGTACTATAAGATGTAGTTTTTAATGAAGGGTCTGGTTAAGGTCCACCTTTTGTCCTTGTTACTGTTGTTTAGACTAATATTTTGTACGAAAACGGAAATTCATTAGGGCAAGGGAAAGTTAAATAAGTGTAGTAGACAGTTCATTAGATTTAACTTGACACAGCAGGGCAATTGCTACACTCAGAACTGGATATGAACACTATACTACTCATTTTTTGTTATCTTTGCTACATAATAAGTTCAAACAAACCAAGAAGCAGCTCTTTTAAGCAGGTAAACTTTTTTCAGTTCCAGTTTCAGATATAAGAGAGAAATTAATTAGGGAGAAACATATTAGCAACTTCTGTAAAAAAAGTCATCCTACTGTTCAACAATATGTGACCTCATGTTATGAGGATTAACAAGCAAAAGTTTAATAACTTTAAAAACAATATCTTGGTTCTAAATTAAAGATCTTTCATGTGCCAAAGAAAATTTCTATTTTTCAACCCATCTTCTGATGTCCCTGAAAAGACATTTTCAGATGGATAATCATGTGAAGAAGACTATATAAGGCAGTTTTGTGGAACAGATTTCTTATAAGAAGGGCATGCCTTTAATCTGATTTACCAGTGGAATAAATCACAACCGTCATCTGACAGTCTGTTCTTTTAAACACAGTGAATCTATTATATTGTACAGAACTTGAATGGACATTTTAATGTCAATTTTGGTTGACTTTGATAGCATATATGGGCAATCTCTTACATATGATTTGTCTTCCCTCCAGATACTTTGGAGGACTGCATCATAATGAATATTATTACGTATGTTACATGCTTTTAGCTTTGGCAGACATCTAGAAATAATCTAAATGATTGAAGAAATTGCATTATTTTATGCATACAAATTATTTACACTTTGGATATCTTTAAGTAACAATTAAATTAACAATTTCACTGCATTTTACTATAATATTAAATAAGACGACCCCTTTTTTAATGTAAGCATCAACTGCTATACTCTCCTTTATAAATGGGTTAAAATGCCTTTTTCAGAATTCTAAAATAAAAATTCCTTTTTGTATCTTGCATATAATAAAAATTAAATGGAGGCAGAATAACTTTAAAAAATATTAATTTCATTAAGATGCTTTAATGCTTTTTACAGTAAGAGCAAATCAACCAAATCATTTATTACTTTCTATTTACATTTATGTGGAAATATTCAGGGTTCATAGCCACATTTTAGTTAAAAAAATAAGCACCTATAAGCACTTTTCAAGCACATTTTAAGAAAAAAAATAAGCACCTGTCTAATTACATTATACACAACTGCATAACCTTAAAAGAAAAATTAGACTTGCAATTTAAAACATGAGCAATGCAATATTTATTAAGAGAATGAGCATTACCTCAACCATGGAAAACAACTTTTTTTTTTTTTTTTTTAAATTTTAAATGACAGTTCAATTTACAGAATTAGTTTACAATGAGAGAAAAAAACTACGCAGAACTAAACTATATTACAAGATTTAATGATGAAATTTCAGTTCAAAATATAGAAAATAAATAATAAGCCATATTAATTGTATTTGCTTGGCACCTAATAATAAATACAATTTATTTTTCCACTCATATAAATATTTAAATAATATAAATCAAAATTCTGAACATTTTCTAAATTTTCATTGCATAACAGTTTTCCCTTAACATATATTCCAAGCAAAGTAATTTAAGTAAAAAAGAGGAACATTTCTGAAATCAGGAGAAGGGAAATTGCTTCATGCAGTCATCCTTAAACAGTAAATGCTTAACTAACCCGCATACTCGGAAATTGCCGAATATTCCGTATAGTCGAGCGTAACTGGAAAAGGGGGGGGGGAGATTGTAGCCGTTCTTTAGATTTCTCGGCTAAATAAATGATTTTGACATTTCGATAGGTGCATCATATAAATATAGATCAACGGAACTGAGAAATATTCTGCTTAGAAAGCACAGTAAAACTCTTTTAAGTGTTCATAAATAAATCTCAGACTGAACATCAAAATTAATTATCTCTGCAAAATATCGCATACATTATTGTGCAATATGTGCGCGTAATTCTTCCATATGTGATATTACGCAATCGGAATCAACAACTGCCGGTATTAGGAGAATAAAGAACTAAATAAAGGAAAAGAAAGAGACTTACTAATCTGGGGTGTTTTTGATTCTAATTTTGAACAGACTGCGTTAAATTTCCGGAATAGAATCATTCTTCGCTTGGGATGGGTAGACCGCAAAACTTTTAGTCCTATTCAATCCAGATTGGACAGTGACCAAAAAAAAAAAAAAAAAAAAAAAAAAAAAAAAAGTCCGCTGCTTCAATATTAGAGATTTTGCGGAGAAAGTGGGAGAACCTCCGTACTGTATAATGTATTGGGGGAAAAAAAAAATTATTCTGACTATTCGATTACTTTCCTTTTATTTAAGCCATTCCGAATATTATTCCTTAGAAAGCTAATCTGTGTAAAAATACACCCATTTTTGGAAGTTTATCTACATTTCAGCAGCTACTGCAACTATATTATTATAAATATTCATACATATGCTCATAGTATAAGTATAACGATCATAATAAACACGAACATGAACTGACCCCGCGGAACTAGAATGCAAATTATTAAGATCTTGATAGAAATTCAAACGTGTGTAGTATTTGGGTGGGTGGGAAAAGAATACCGAATGTACCGGAATTTTCTACGGTTTTCGCAATTCTTTGACCAAAAGAACGACGTGCAATTGTCTATGCTCTCGCGCGCACCATAGGTTACGTTAATGCAGAGAAAGGGGGGAAAAACTATTTCCTGGAGTATGATCCTCCATCCGACGTTCCATATAAAGAAGAAAAGTTGTTTATTTAGTTTCGGCTTTGGTACGGGAGAAAAATACGCGTTCATTAAAAAAAGCACTAAAAGCAAAAAATAAGCACTAAAAACCAAAAATTAGGGGCTTTAAAGAAAAAGTAAGCACCTATAAGGGCCTTTATATTTTATTTTCAAATATGAGGACTTATAAGCACTTGTAAGGACGGCTACAAACCCTGAATATTGTACGAATATGTATCATTTAATGTAGAATTATATCTTTTAACATTTCAACCACACCACCACCAAAATGGGAGAGGGGGCTAATATTTTTTTCTCATACATTGAAGCAGGAGTTAGTGTAGAATTCAGTACTACTATCTTCATATTAAATCACCCATTTTCACTACAAGCTTTGTGTAAAGGATGCATTTCCCAGGGGCATTCTGCACATTCATGAACATGATAATTCTGGTTATTTAGTGACAGTTTTTAACAAAACAAAACAAAACAAAAAAAAAAAAAAATTGCCCAAGAGTGCTACTTGCAGTCAAAGAATTAATTTACGCTTGTGATATTTGATACAGAATGTTTTTTGTTATCATATTTAATAATTTTTTTTTTGCTGTGAGGAAGTTTTCTTCAAAAACAACTGAGGAGTACCTCATTTCACAAGCACAAGAAAATGAACAACGTAAATTAACATAATTCCCCCTAAAAAATCAAATAATTTTATTATTTTTGGTACAAATCTAAAGCATGCTCATAATTATAAATAAAAATTGCAGTTTCTTATTACTGGGAAATCTTATTAGTGTGACATTTGCGGATAACATTCCTGCATTGCTTGGAGCTTTATTCATATTATAGAAACTTCAAAACTACTTAGAGCATAATGTAAAACAAATACACAAGTACGAACACTAAAATGTTTCTCTAAAAATATAGGACCACTTGTCTTTCAAGGTTGCAGCAACAATGAAAATGTTTGTGTATTTGAGTAACTCAGCTGCTTCAGAGTTGAGCAAGATGGGCAGAGGGGAAAAAAATGGAAATATCTGCACAGACAGCAAGAATGAAAATATTTGTATATCATGTTATTTTGAGCAAAATGGCAACTATTTCACATATTAAAACTCTTAATTTATGTACAATATAAAACAACAAATTCAAAAAGATCACAGAATTTGCTTAAAACATTATGTTAAGACTTTGATTTATTTAAATGTAGTTAACTTCAAAGTATTCCATAAAGATGAACTAGTAAGAAAAATATATATATATATCTTTAACTCTTAAAACAAAATGTATTGTTTTGGATAATATACATGGTTAAATTATTGTGTTTTATAACTCAAGCTTATTTCTCAGTCAATTTTGAAGTCAAAATTTTAAATTCTTAAATAAATTTAAACAGAAAGAGTACACCAGAAAAACCACATAAATGCACTCTCCTGTAGGTGAGTAGTCTCCAAATATTTTTGGCATGTATCAGGTTAAGTAGGCAACACAAGGTTAAATAAATTTAAGAAACAGTCGTTCACAAATCAGTTGTGTCTATATGCATTTACAGACTCATGAGGAAAAATGACTAAAATATTTCAATTCAGGCAAGCGAAAACACATATCAAAACGATCTAAACAGTAAGAAAAACTTCCTTGATTGTAAATTATTATTAGCTTTAAATACCCTGACTGTGAGTGGAAAGTCCTTTTAAGTCTAGTTTACCACTTCACATCATTTTAATACATGTTGTCACTCAAAAACTATTTTACATAAATATGTAATAAAAGGAAGAATTCTTTTGTTTGCTCTAATTACTCAACTATGGTAATATTTTTTAATTTTTATAATTAACTGATATAAAAATTCATTGAAATTTTGCAAGCAAACTTTAGTTTTTACTCAGCAGAGATTTTTAAGTTCTGAAGGAAGGAGTTTTGCCATTCCTCCCATATACAATCTTGTGGTTCAGTGTTTAGCTCGTCCAATTAGCAATCAGATCTGTGATTCAGTTCATCACCATAGGCAAGCTAATTTTTTCACTTACCTCTATAAAATCTAATATTCTCTAGAATGCACAGAAGCACTAGAGTTTCAAAATTTCACACAAATATATACTTAATCATGCATTACATCACATTTTTTTTCATTTACAATGAGTCTTCCTTTATTTTATACATGGCATATTTATGCCTCACAATTTTTTCAGTTCTCTCTTTTACATATTTTGATATAAAAAGAACCATCAGTTGAATGGAACAATTTCATTTTACTGTTTCTAATCCTTCCGTAACATCTTTTTGGATGCATCATTTCAAAAGTTCTTTCCTTCTTTAAAATAAGATGGTGAGAAACGAAAAGTGTCCAGTTATATTTTTTAAAAAAATGCTGAATGCCTACAGCCTCATTAAAAAGAGACAAGTTGAATATCTGAAGGTAACAATAGAACGTAAAGTTAAATGACTGAACGTGCCTGCAATACAATTTGGGTGACACTAATTAAACAATGCCTGTAGCTCATATGCAGCAGTAGCAACAAAAAAATTAAGTGTCCTTTTGTTTTTTATTAAAAATAGTTTTTATGTGCCTTCAGTAATGTAGCTGACAAACTGACAGATTTTAGTTTACCTACATATTTCTTAAAATATACAATCTTGTGGTTAAGGGATGGGAATTTTGTGTCTTTCTGCCATCTGCTATACACTTCTTCACTATTTCAAGTATGTAATCTTACTAAGCACTGAAATTAGAACTAAATACTTTATACAGTTAAAAAAAAAGTACATATCTGAATTGAAAGACTCACACACAACAATGAAAAAAACTTCATAATACAATTAGCTAATATCTCATGTTACACTGCATAGATAAGAATATCATTATTTTGACAAATTCGAACATTTTTTAATTTACTTAGTATTACGTCAAAGTACCTGAAAATTAACACACACACACAAAATTTACAGTTGTCCTGTTTATATATGGTTATATGTGCCATGTGTAGATTGTTATGTGTAAATTTATGTTGTGTTATTTATACAAGTGGCTAAAGATTTGTTAATAACATTTCATCTTTTTATTTTATTACTGAATTATCTATTTTATGAGGTATAGTTAGTTCACAAAAACACAAATCAAACGATCAGTTAGAACTCTTAATGATTGATTTTTAAAGCAATTGTGCAAATACTGATTAACATCAAAACATACAAGCTACTGAAGTCAGAATAATGTTTGTTTAGTTAAAATTCGCAAAACATGCAAGTCATACATTGGTGCCCAACTTCTAGGAAAAATTATTTGTATAAAGAATGAATAAGCATAAGCACCTGTTTATGAGTTAAATTATACATATGGATAAACAAACAAACAAAAAAAAAAAAAAAAAAAAAAGATGGATTGACAACAGTTGATAGCTAGTTCAATGTATGCATTCGAAAAGTACAATCTTAACATGAAATCTATTTGTGATTATAAATATGAGATATCTGATCATTTATGTGACTGAGAAACTCTTACATGCAAATTGGAGATTAGTGCTATTTTACCGAAAAATATTTTTACAAATAAAAACAGAATGTTTTTTCTGTCTAAAAGCATCCTGAAAAACAAAGACAAATTTCCCTAACACCTTTTTTGGTCTTCCACCCAAAACACTTTTCTGATATTCCTGTCAAATATAATATACACTCTAGAATCAGAAACTGCAATTTAAAAAATTAGAGCCCGTTAAAAAGTGACAGTATTAAGCAAAGCAAATTACTGGCATAACGTCTGAGAGCTTATATACTCTGCCTGCATTTCAAATCATATTTCTAAAACTGATTTCATATACTCCACTTCTGTGACAAGGCTCATTGCCGACTCTGGTAAAAAGTTAAAATCGTTTAAAATTGGTTGCATCTAGGATATCTGTGCAAATTTATACACTTGAAATGTCTCTCTGATTAAAGTAAAACGAAACATCAACAATTATACAATAAACATAAAATTTCCTTTATGCTGGCATCTTGTATTTCATTTCGTTATTTAATTTGAACCAATTTTCGATCAATGTGTAACATTTACTGCCAGAGCACTTTCTCTGCATTTTTTAGCAGCTATAAGAGTTGAATTATTATAAAATGAATATTTGCCATGTTAAGATTTTTTTTAATCGGTCTGTTTTTGTTTTTTTTTAATACCGCTATGTCACACAAGCATGCTACAGCAATGCTTATATAAATGGCTCTAAATATCTCAAACAGATCTTTATGCTTATAAATTTTCTACATGTAATCTTCATAAAATGTACAATTTATTTTTAAACATTTTGAATTATGAGACAATAATAATTATCTCTAGTAATAAGATTTGAACATTTTAATTCCATTTACCAATTTATAATTAATCTCTTCTTTTTCAGGTAAATTATTGTTCCCATCTTCTTTTGCATTTTGCTATCTCGACAATTTCTTATAGCTTCAGTAACCTTCTTTGTATAAAAAGAATTTATATAATATTCTATGCCTGAATTACCACAAAATATTTTTATTATCACAATGTAAGTAAGCATCTCTCTCTTTCCCAATAATATATACAAAATTAAATGCGTCAACAATACACTTAACAATAAAATATTTTACTTTACTTCCTTTCAGTTTCAGAGATATGCTAGTTTTTTTAAACAAGAAAAGTTTTAAATTTATTATTTTATTTGCTATAGAAATGGATAACTTTTTGATATTTTTCAATTTAAGAAAACATATTTGGATTTTCTAGTGTATGATTTAAATTGTTGTATCCTTATACAAGCACATGTAACTGCCCACTAAAAACAAGTATTGAAACACTGCACAGAGTCAAGTCCGAATTATATTATTGTTCTCAATGTGGTAGCTGTATTTCTCTTCTCAATATGTCTGCAAACATATTTTTTTTTATTATTATTAGAGAGTTTACTGTATTTGCATCCAATTTTAATGCATTAACTGTTTAAATGTTATTAAAACCTCGTAAAAATGCCCAAATGTTACAGAATTATTAACATGCTGCAACTAGAAACTTAGCCAAATAAAATGGAACACGCTAAACAGAACAAGTTCATGAAAGTGTTTCTGCTGATAAAAATGAAAATACCTTTTTTATTCTTTGTCTCCTATTAGCAACAAGACAACTTAAAATCATGGAACCTTTCTGTCTAGGGTGCTGTTTTTAATGGCTGAAGGGAGTGGCTGTATACAGTTTGGTACATTTTTATTCTCAAAGAGTAAAGTGGGTATGATGCAATTTCTTTTCTAAAATCCTCCATGAAGATATTTCCTTTTGAAACACAGCCTTAAATGCTTTGCTACGATTAATCAATTATTTCCTTTTTATATGCTCTGACCTAGTCTATTTCATATAAGCGGTTTTTTTTTTTTTTTTTTTTTTTTTTTTAAAGAGAAAGATATTCAGAATTTTCTCAGATTGCATTAAGACCATGTATAAAGATGGCCACTTTACTTTAAATATAAATTATATCCCTATACTACTATCGAAGGTGTGTTTTTCATTTCATATTTTCACTTAACAAATTTACTTCAAGCATCACTTAAAAGTAACAATTCGTAAACATCTTGCTTCAAATGGCAACTGAACCTAAAATCATCTAATCTACACATGACAATTGTAACCTCTGTACTAGTAAATCAGTAACACTTTATAATGCTAAGTATCCTTACACACACCACCCAATAAGCAATAGACATGTTGTTAGTGAGTAATATCAAAGAATTCTACTTAAATTAGCTATCACAATAAGGATTTTATTTCAGCATGAAATCAGACATTGGAACCTCCTCTTACACTTCATTCTGAAGTCCTCATATTTAGTCAACTTCATATTTTTTAATATCTTTCTGACTAACATACATCAAATATCCTAAGCAAAATATCTAAATATAGGTAAGATTTCGTAAAGTGGAAATAGGTGGTTGAAGAAAAACTCCACTTCAGCTCAAACTTAATTTTAACTACAATGTACGAAAATTCTCTTCTTTCACTTCATTTTTGGGAGAAATAATAATTTCTGTCATACTGAAATAAAGCCCTTGTTCAAATACTCAAAAGTACTTTCTCGTATCTGAATCAAATTAATACTAACAACCATTCCAAAAGGTGATGTCAACATACTACTGAAGCTTACTTGAATAGAAAAAGGAACTGCTCTTTAATATAAACAATGTTGTCAAATGAAAATTACACATATCAAGAAAAAATTAAAGTGCTGAAAAATTAAATGATATATGCTCTTCAAATTATCATTGATGCTATAAGAATAAATATTTACATCCTACAGAAAAAGGCAGTTACCATGAGATGTCACTATTACAAATCTGGAGTTATGCGTTTTGATAAGGTGGACGTTTTTCGCACTAGCCATTGTTATGGAATAGTTGGTTATTATAGCAAACATTGATGCATCATTTCTGATAAATTGCTGAATAATTCTTTAAATAATTTCAGTTCCTAATATACATAATACAAATTTTGTGTTAGAGTAGATTTAAGGGTGCCCCTTGGATTATCACTAAGTTGTTGTTTCATTTATGGTAAGCTGAGTAGTTGAATGCTATGGAAAGACTATTATGACGCAATTGGTTGCGTGACTGCGGTGAATTTGAATGATGGGGAAAGCTTTGTTTGTGTGTCGGATTTTGGATAAGTACATTGTTAATACACCTAATTTACACGGCAAAAATGGCCGAATGTGGTAAGATTAAATTGAAGTTTTCTACGATTTGGAATGAAAGGGGAAAAAACATTAATTGACTGGCATGTAAATGAAGGTTTACTTAGTAGCCATTATAAGTGTCCTGTTTGTAGGAGGGAAATGCGTATGGTCAAATGTCGGAGGATATTTTTTACTCTTATTTTTGTGAATTTATGTGGCGATGCTAATATACAGATTCTAGTTCAGATAATTTTAGGAAGTTTTTCCATGCTGTTAAGGAATTCTGTTTGACTGAAGAAATATTAATTTGTAAATAAGGTAAGTGGATATTTCCTTTTGTGTAGTGAAAAGATGAATTTCCTTTTTTTATGAGATTTCATTGTTTGATTTAAAATGTAGTTTATTGAGATTATATATTTTTTATTGGCTGCTGTTTTGACTTTTTTAAGTGAATACAGATCGATGTGCATGGACAAAGATAAAAGGGAGTGCACAATGCTTAGTTTGTGCAATTCTCTGATATTTTTTTCAAGTGAAAATAGGTTGATGTCATGGATACTGAGTTTGTGCAATTCTTTGACTTATTATTTTGGATTTGTGTAGCGGCGATTTTTAGAGGCACCCGTAAATATATTTTTACCAAATCTTGCAGTAAAGGGATTATGCTAAATTTTAGTTTTTTTTTTTTTTTTTTTTTACTTTAAAATGAAATCATACTAAAATATATGCCAAGGGTTATATAAAAATAGTTCATGAAATTTAGCAATACTTGCATAATTACCTATGATATTAAGTTCTATAATAAATTTGCCCACCAGCGGCCGAGCGGTAAAGTCGCTGAACACTGGTAGTTCGGTCCGAGGTTCGAATCCCGCGAACGGGCTGGCTGCATGGGCGTTTTCATGGTTTTCCCCATGTGTAACGTGTATACGAGCCAGTTTCCCTTAGAAAGTCCTCCACGAAGGCATCCCTCCCCTTAGGCAGATAGCCCTCGAGGCTTTGCCATAATCACACACACACACACTATAATAAATTTATTTCTCTCAGATTAATATAAAAGCATTTACATTTATTTTGATTCCTTTTTGATTGATATTGAAAATTTGATTAAAGTCATTGCATATAATAATTCAATTCATTTTAATTATATTAACCAATATTACTGGCTCTCATCTACCAGAAGTCATACACTCTTTACTTTTGGAATTAAATTTTAATTTAAAGCAATAAAAATGCCTCATTTTTTAATGTTAATTCATAACATATATATATAATATCAAACTTATTTCTGTCACAACAAAATGATATTTATATTATTTCTTACTTGATACGCATTTTGCATTTACATGTGAAAAAATATGAAAGATTTAATTTTGCCTACAAGATTACAAGCTAGCATGTTTCACCTCTTGTATGTAATAGTATACTGTTCGCAAAGATACATATCATTTCAGCTCTGCTGAGCAATAATAAAAAAAAAAAAACAGAAAATCTGCACTAATGTGAAACTTGGGAGTATGACTGAACACTTTAAAAAATTCCCTTGATAATCAAAATTCCTATTATGATCAGAAATTTTAAAACTGGGTGCATGTTTAAGAGGAGAAACAAAAGTAATAACTGCTGAGTGATTTCCTACATATAAATTATAATTAAAAAGTATAACTAGAAATTTTCACATTATTTTCACTCAAAATATTCATTTATTATTTTGCTTAATTTTTTTATCAATTTCTGCTCGCAATGCAAATATTTCTATGAATACCTGTAGACATAACATACATTAATATTTCATTATGAAAGCACCACAAAAAATGATTAATTCCAAAAACCAAGACGCATGCAATAAAATTATTCACTACTTTCTACAGTGTAACTTTCAGCCTTACAGAATTACATTTTCTAGTTGAGCTTCAGAAAATTTATCAAAAACGGCTTTCCTTAAAACACATATATTTCAGGAAATACAGAAAATTATTTACTTTAAGAATTTTAGGAATCGCTTCCATTTCCTAAAAGAGCAGAAATTTTAACTAGAGGAAACTATGCAGAATCTTTGTTTTCTATGCTCAACTGAAATTTATGGAAGGGGGCACTTAACATGATGGTATAAAATAAACTGACTATGAGCACTGTGTCTTTTTTCAAATAAACTTACTCAATAGCTTGAAGCTTGTTAAACAGATTTATTATAGGCACCATGTCCAATAAATAAAAATGCTGAAGATGAGTTACGATTTTCAATTCTCAAAAACAATCTTAGAACAATAAAACATCATAAAATAACCTGTTTACATGTTTTACTTTTAACAAAAGAAGGGTGTTGACTTTTTGATTTTGTAATGGATAAATTTAATTAGTATATATGGTGAGAAAAGTATACAAGGGCATGGACTACCTAAACTTCATGAAGAAATACTTCCCATTCATTTATATTGTAACTTCTGATTTTATAAAAATATACGGAATTTTCAGTCAGCAGTGCTTAACAAATTTTAGTTATGTATTAGTTCGCATGGCATGACTTTCATTTGAAGATAGTTGCATTGTCAGAACTCAGATAAGATTACACTATTCATTCGCAGATATGGGCAATCATTACAACAAGATTTTAATATAAAAAATGTCAGATGGAACTTAATTAGGTTATTCAAGTGTAATGTTAAAAGGTTTAAAATCAGATTTTTAATGCATGTTTTAACTTTTCCCTTTAAAGGATTTAACAAAAAATCAACTACATGCTCCTACACATTAAAAAATAACAAAAGTTCTATAAAGCCAAGCAAAAATTAAATAAATATTAATAATCATTATATGGCCAAAGAAGCTCACAACATTTTTTAAGGCAGACCACTGACTAGACCACTGACCTATTACGAGAAAATTTACATTAGTTTAATTTTGCACATCAGAGTATTTAAAGTACATTAGTATTTCATTATATTATGGGTCATCATAACTGAAGAAAACATATAGCAATGCATTTTAGCTGCCTATCTGAAATATATTGAGTGTCATAGATTTAGTATTTGTACACAAGCAGTTCTGAAAACATAGCAAATAAATCTCTACTTTTAATTGCTCTAAAAGGAGCCATTAACTTCAGATTTCTTTGCCTACTGTAATTTTTGCAAATAATTTTTAACATGAACTTGAATGCCACTGATCTGGGCATAACACATTTGAAAATTAATGAAATGCACAAGATGGGGATGGGCAAGATAAAAATAACATTTTTTATGTCCTCAAAGAGCTCATTTTAGAAGTAACAGCATATCTAGTCTAATCTAATCTTAACAATTTTCCTGAAGATATTAAAAAAAAAAAAAGAATGGACTTAACTGAAATGTTTTCAATAAACTAACACAGGAAAAGAAAAAATTCAATACAATGAGCAATAGTGGAAATTCCATGTTTTCTACACTTTTTCTCCCAGTGTCAGTTTCAAATCAAATCAAACAGAAGCTGGATTTTTAAACAGGAAATTCAGTCAGTATAAATGTCATTCATTTATTGCAGACAACACCTTTCTCATGCTAAACGACAAAACTCACTTATACAAAACATTTAATTTTCAGTTTATAAGAATTAAATACTGAAAAACATCTCTTTAATAAATAATTATAATAAAGTACTGCAGACTGACATACAAACACATATTTAAACTTTTTCAATAAAAGTCACGGGGGCAGGGAACAGTTAAAAGATAAAATTGAAATATGAGTATCAATATCAGTATTTATGCATGTACATGAATGTAATTTAACCCAAACAAATGTGTTGGCATATGGAAGCAATTTTAAGAAATGTCCTTTCATATTTTACACTACTTTAAACAACGTTCAAAGTAAGTGGTGCCAATATAACCTCCAGACATTGCTTTTCGGACATTTTGTTCAAAAACTCTTCGATTGTTCTGAAGAACTTCAGCTGCATCTTTATTCAGAGGATCTTCTGGATTAGGTTCCTGTTAAATATTACAATGAATTCATTTTACAATACACATAACTCAAAATATAAATATTCTTAACACAAGAATGTAATATTAATTAAACCTATAATGATCATGTAACACCGACTAGATAGAAATGTAAACGAGTGTCTGATCTAAACTAATTATAGTTCTACCTTTCCACTGCTTGCCTTTCATGAAAAGAATCATGAGAGAAATTATTAAGTGTATTTTGAAGTTAAAAAAGCTTCTCTTCTGCTATGAAAACTTATCAGTCTTTGGCAATCTTTTTTAAAAGGCAGCAATGATATTTTTCATAAAAGATAACGTCTTTCAATAAGTTTTTGTCTTTCATAATTAACTGCCCCTAGAACCATTCTCGATGAAAATCTGCTTATATGGCAGAAATCATTAGAATGAATGATTCATTCCAGCAGCCATAAATTCTGCTTCAATTTTTAATTGAATGCTTTTGTTCTTAACTGAAATTTTAATGATCTACTGACAAGATTAGCAGAATGGTGACTACAATTTTGATGTATAAGAATTATTTATCAAATATGAATGAATCAAATTACGCATTTCAGAAAACTGGTTGTATCTCTGCCTTCATAACCTACTGAAGATAAATTTTGCACCTAACTGCTATTCAGGCTTCCATTTCTTCCCTGGATTACATCACTTTTTTCACTACAAAAAATTGCTTGTAAAACATGTTTAGCATACACATTAATAACCAGTAGGCATACAGGTATATTCTTCACAAAGAATGTTACTCTTCTATCAAAATCTGGAGAATTACTCAGGTGTAGATAGCTTGCTATAGAGATTTTAATTCGCTTTTAACTATTATAATAAGGTATTTTTAATCAATTATTTTAATACTTTTCCGTGTCCAAAACATTGAACATGATATAAATAAAATCAGTATTTTCAAACTATTCTATAAATCACTGCAATACTACAAATGTCTCTGTTAGTCGCAAAAATGTATGATGTTGAAATGTACTTCCTTAATCAGCTAATTTTTGATAAACTTTTTCCAGAAACATACATCCCAAATAAACTGCAACAAAATACAGAAAATCTTAGGTAACCTTTCATTAACAGCGAATAAATAATATCGTATAAGACTGAAAAACCGCCAATTTTAAATCTGCACAGTCTCTCAACTGTGAAAGGCAGATGACCTCATCTATTTTTCACAATAGGCATCCCCCATTCTTTACCGGAGAAAGCTTTCATACTCTATAGATTATCACTTTTATAAATGTCACAAAACTAAATAAAAGTATTTTGCTTCTAGTTGCTATAACTGATGGCATATTAATCCAGCAACACCGCATAAATTAGAATTGGAATAGTTTTCTGTTCACAGAACAGCTGTTAAAATGCACACAAATATACCAGACAGCAAATGTATTCCACGAAGGACCAAACTTAAATTCTTTTGATCTACATACAGATTTGGCTTGAGATTTTGACAAAAGAAGTCAGGTGGATTTTATAATGACTAGAACTAAAAGCAATTTTTTTAATAAATTCTAAATAAACTGAAGACTTTTCTGCATGTAATATTAAAAAACAAACAAACAAACAAACAAATTTACATTACAAAAATCCATGCAATGATCCTTTTTTAAATTATTGAATTTTATCAGTCATACTTTAATTCCACAGCATGATAACATATTTTTTTTGGTGTGGGAAAAGGGCAGGGAAATAGATACAAGTTTCATATCTAGTCTGCTAAAGGGCTCTCTACATATATAAGAACTAAATCAGCACTACTTGATTCACTTTGAGTTTTCATTCATAACAAAAGCCATAATATATTAAAAAATGTGGAAATTTCATTAATTTTAAAATACTGTAAAGCAATGAAGAACAAATTTAAAATATACACTTTTCATCATAAATACAGATGAAGTGTAAGCTTAATATATAGAACAATTGAATCCTTTAAAGAAAATGTGAAGGATGCAGAATATGGTGGTCTTTCAGGCTATTTACCACAAAGGGAATTTACCTAATTCTTTGAAAATGCCTCCTAAAACAGTAGCATTTATTATAAGAAATCATGCACTTGAAATGTAATAAGGAACGTTTATAAAAGTCATTTACTCCTTTATCACCACTTGAATGGCTGAATTAAATACAGTGGTAAATGACAATCACCTCTAAACATAAACATTCACTCCTAAGTCACCATTTAAGTTGTTGCATCAAACTAAACAGTATGTAAAAGGATGAAAATAATTAAAATGTTGTGAGGTAAAATGTTAAAATTTTGAAAAGACTTAAATTTGTTTTTATGCTATTTTTGATACTTACCAAAAATAAATACTGCAAACCATACACAATAGAATTGATGGTTAATACAGGTTTCCAGTCTTCCCTAAAAATAATACGTAGAAAATTATGATCATTTAATTTAAAAACACACAGAATAAATAAAAAAAAGGCCATTTTTCCGTATAAAAGGAAAAAAGCTATTTTTCTGGCAGTAACAGCATTTTAAAAAAGGAAATCATACATGGATACATATAAAATCATGCTAAATATCCAGTTCATATAACTAATCAGAGAGGATTAAAAATTATTAGTTAATAATTTCTGTGCAAATGATTTTCATAATTCACAGCCAATATTTTTTTTTTCACAAATAGAGTGACAAAAAGGATTTATTTGAAAATAACATAAGACTTCATTAATAAAGTGTTTGATGAATTTATTGAGGCAAGGTGTTAACATATGGGCAAGATTATTTTCAGTTCTTTATTACAATATGTACAACCGCATTTTATACAGCCAGAAAAAAACTGCCACCTTAAGATTTCAATAAGTATGTCCTAAACACTAAGAGTTGTTGCCAAATTATGTAGCATAATTTTCAAATGATTATGATATTAAAAAACTATTAAATAACCATATTAAAACAAGACTTTTTAAATTCCACGAAATGCAATCCTTCACTAAATTTGGTTACAAAGCTTTCCCTCCTCCTTCTTTGAAAGTTCATAGACTGTCCTACAGATTAAGATGAATTGTCTTGTTAATTCTCATTGCATGTTAAAATTGTTGAACTAGTGTCAGGTCTGAACCTCAAGCAGCTGGTATTGAACATGAAGTAATGCTATTCATTTTATTTGAACTGGAACATTTTCTTATTTTTTATCTGCACCACTGCCTTTTGCAGTTGATGAAGAACTAATACAAATATATCAAAGTAAGTATAAAAAGAATGGAAAATTTAGATGCTAAAATTGCTCTTCTACAATAATTTCAAGCTAAGAAACTAAAACAATATTCCTAGATAATATTGCTCGATGTTTGAAAGAGTCAAAAGTGTGAGTAGAGGCACTCATTTCACTCTGCTGCTGGAATAGCCCATAGCCAATGAGTGCTAAATTTCACAATGCAGTCCGGATGAACAAAATCTTTGGAGCACCCTTCACTGATTGTGATACTCATTTCATGCTGTGCTTTTACCTTTTACTATTCACATAACAATGGTCTCAATTATTCGGTGGACATGGCCAAACACTACAGGATCCCCTATTGGAAAACAATGCCTTTTATGAAGTACTCTTCAAGAATCTTTAATACAATGAAGTGAGGAATCTTAAAATCTCAATATCTTCAAAAATGTTAAGCCTTGTGCATTCAGCCCCAACTACCATTCTGTATTCCAGTTCTGGTAACTTCTGTTGGATACAAATTATCACATTCTTAAATTTTAGTGAGTTGCATACTGCTACTGAGTTGTTTGCTCTTTTGGCAAGTCATAGTACAACTTAATATCATACAAATCTTAAAATAAGAAATGCCCTTCTATGAAGACAGCATATAATAAAGTGAGGTTAAAAATAAAAATGATCTGATTACTTTCCAATCATACTACTAATAATTTTTTTTATTAGTGGCATCAATCATGCTACTAATAATTTTTTTTATTAGTGGCATGAAAAAGAAAAAACAACATTAAAAACCTATGCATAAAATTTTCTGATGCCACCTGTACAATATAAATCAAATGAGATGCCTGATTATATTTCTTCCATCTAGTTATAAACTGATACTAATTGTACAGACTGAATGAAATACCACTTCAAAAGTGTTTCTAGAACTAAAAGAAGAAACAAAATAGCACAGTAAAAAATACGAAGTTTTATTTGTAATTACGAATTAAATTATATCTTTCAAATAACAGAACCATGAAAACATGATCTCCTAATGACAACACTCACTGTTGCCAGAAATTATTTACTAAATCATATATTATTACTATTTGCTTTTTTAGTATACTTTAACACCACTGAGTGTATAAATCATATATTATTATTATTTGCTTTTTTAGTATACTTTAACACCACTGAGTGTAAATGCATACTACAGAACACAAAAACGTACTGCTGCAATGGTATTTTCAAATTGTGTATGCAAATATGGCAACAGAGCAAATCATAAAAGAAAGCATTCAATGTACATAAAAGAGAGCATTAACTTCATGTACTCATTTTGATTAACCCTAGAATGGACACCCAGACAGAGACAGACCAGTTAGAGGAGCCTACTATGGTACCAAAGGGCCCGGGTTTGAATCCCGGAAAACACATAGATGTTTGTAAGTGATGTTGGTGCAGCACTCTAAATATGTGGCAAGCCAAAAGTCCTCTCGTGTGGATTGGTGGAAGGGGAGAGGGGTGAGAGACCCCCCAGATGCTTTTCCTTAAAATTGGGGTGGAAACTAGAAGTCCAACCTCTCTTTGGAGTAGGCTCTGGCAATCACTGTTCCATGCAATATGGACAACACAACAACCATCCTAGAATGCTATCCTTTGAAAAACTTACGGGAATAGTAACCATGTTTAAAATATACTTTAAAAGCTAATTAAATGAATTCAACCTGCAGATGATTTCACAACTCTCAAACTTCAAATTAGCAAGAAAGTATCATTCATTTGATCTCAAAGCAGTCTTTACATGTATCAGCATGATGTTTTTCTCACATTCCTTTCTGTGTAGAAGCACAATTTGTGTCACATTGCTTTTTGTGCAGCGTGTACAATTTGTGCAGAAAGATGGAAAACTTCTGTCAAACTTCAGCATGTTTGCAAAATGCACACATTTTTCTTTTTTTACCATCAGATTGTTCAGAAGGATGAATGTTCAAATCTAATTTTAACAGTTTCCTTATAATTGGTCTTGTTGATTAAGACAAAGTTGGTATGTTATAATGCTTTTTCATGGTTGAAGTAACATCTTCACTTAGCTTTATTGTGAACTTTTCTCTCAATAATGCCTTCTGGGATTTTTCAGCCATATTATGCACATATATAACATGTTAATTCATTAAACTGATATTTTTCATGCCATATAACACACAAAGAGGGCGAGTTTTTCTACTGTACGACACACTGTAGTACATCTAATCCAATGTATCTATGGTCCCTTCTGTGGCTCAGGCCTTCGATCTATTAATAAATTGAATAATATTGCAAGATGCTGTCCTGTTGCTTGATTTAGGAACAGATGACTACTTTGACTTATCTTTACCACTGAGCTTAAATTTTACCAGGGCAGATAACAGATCTGTCATGACTAAAAGAATTTAGGAATTTTTCAACTTTCTTAGCATTTTCTTTTTTAGCTTCATATTTTCACCTTCTTTGGTTTGTTTCTCAAGCACTGCTTCTTTTTCCATCTTTACTGCCACATGATAATTCCTCATTTTCCTCTCTGTCATTATCTGTGAATTCACGATTTTCAAATTCAACAAAACAATCTTTTTCCAATTCATCCCCCAAAATAGAATTTCCTTCCTCACTCTCAGATAGCCTCAAGTCTACCCCCAAAATTTTTTCTGTGAAAACACTTTGACATCTTTAAGGCAACACGGAAATAAACTCTAGTTGGATTCTGAAATGTAAATGCTAAATTTGCCTGTGAGATGAATATTGTTCTTAAAGTGCTACATGCAAATAATATATTTTGATAAGAAGTTTGAATGTTCTTATTTGTAGTAGCCAAGTTCATGTAGAGTCACATATCCCATTTCTTATTTTATGGAAGGCAGGGCTAGGTTATTTGTTATGGGCTTCATCCAGTAGATGAATGGGTAGCATTCTATTGCTGAATGGAATATTACTTTGAAACAGCTTCCTGCTACTTATTTGAATTACTTTATTACTAAGGCCTCAAGGCAAAGCTTCTTAAGTCCACATTACTGTCTATTTAATATTTAAACTTTAGCATTTGTTCTGAACTTCCTGCATGCTATAGAGGTTTGCTTTTTGGTAATGTTATCAGTTTTATGCAGTTATGAGGCTGATGTGTTAATAAAAGGGTTTACTTTAACGAGTTCCTATTTACTGTATTTTAAAAGTAAAACGCGGCAAGAAGCCATCTATCTTTACGGGATTCTTTGTATGATTTAAAGTAGGTTAGTTGAGTACAAGATAAAGTTTCAAACAGCTCAGACTGAACTACATTTAAATAAAGTCCAGAAATGATGATTGTTCAGCTGTATATCTCCAAAGAACTAAATCTTCCTTAAAGCATGATATCCATAAAATCTGGAATTGCAGTTATCTTGGTGGTCAAGGCTATTTGAGAGTAACTGCCGCATCTAAAGTACATTATTTTTCACTGTTGGTACATGCACAAAAAATAATGCAACTGCTAAATGTTCGAGAACTCAGTAGTCTAGTTGTATCAGTAGTACTTAGTAGTATAACTTAAGATTTCAAAAGCATGATTTCTATAGAAGATGATCACTACAATGTATCCCACTTTCAGTATCTTCAACAACAGTATGTAAGATGGTATAAAATTCACTGTCAGTGCAGCAAAGAGTAGTACTTCCAAATGCTGCTCAAATATTAGCCCATATTTCATTTAAACACCGATTCTGTATATCCTTTCAATGGGAAGAGAGACCGGACACACACATTTCCATTACAACTCCACAAGAGACACAGTTTCCATGATGAAAGCGTACTTGTTTAGGGGGCAAATCATGCAAGATGGCACACTGAGCTTTATATATACAAAAGGATTTCCATAAAGAGACATAGAGATATGATTTGGCAAGGTTTTTAGAAGTTATTAGAGCCCTAGTGGCTGTTGAAAGGTCTTAAGCCAAATGTCTAGGAGTTATGTAATGGTTTTGTAGCAGCCAGGAGGCCATGGTCGATTTATGGTTTTGCAGTTGTTTGGTGCTTTTGGTGTTTTAAATCCTTCATTTTATTACAGTTGAAATAATATTAGAGCAGCAACAATATCACTGGTCCATCAGCCATCCTGAAATTGAGAGGCTTTGGTGACAGAGGCAGATCACTAAAATCTCTTGATACTGGCCATAAAGTTATGATCTTGTAATGTAAAGTGAAGCCATTAACTGAAAAAAATTCTTGCTTTTCCAATGTCAGAGCTTGTTATCCCACACCTTGTAACAGCTTGAACACTGTCACTTGTAGGAGGGGGGACCACACTTATGAATTTCTCGTCTTTGTGTGGTCCACCACAGTTTCCTTGTATCCACAATAAAATATAATGGTCATCAGTTGCTGCAGCAGCTAACCTCAGATGACACTCATTAGCAATATAACTGACTTCCTGCACTAAAAAGTAATTCCAGGTTGTTAAGATCAAGCTTGGAATATTCTGCTCTCTGAAGATGTCCAACTACATTTGATCCAGTTATGTCTACTGACATCCAAACTTCACTTTTAAATGAGATATTGAACAAACTCTCTTTCATGATTTTTCTTTTATTTGCAAATTCTACACACAAACACCTGCACAATAGTAAATTTCTGTTTTCAGTTGCACCATAAATTACACTCAGTGAATTGTAGTCAACATCTGCACTGTTAAGCATCATTTTCTAAATTATCTTTAAATTTTGAATAACAGTGTGCATTCACTACTGGCAATCTATGCTCATTATAGGAAGTTTATATTTAGTACAAGCAGTCTGAAACTTTAATTTCTTTATATAATATTAAGTCCAAAATCCATAAGTCCAATATCCCCATCTCCAGGCTACCAACTAATAAATAAATTAAAATAATACAAAAAATCTCCCCCTTAGAAAATATAATACTAAACAAAGCAAATGTACCATAAATATGACTTTTCTCCAGAGTGAGATTTTTTCATGTCTATTTCAAACACCTGCTGGCTAATGAGTTGAACCCTAGCCAGTAACAATACATTCACTGACATTTGGCTAGTCAACAGAACTTTTGGTCCTTGAGAGGTTATGGGGAGGGAGGAAGTCTGGCACTATATATTTTGCCACCCAGTGTGACTGCACTGGCTGCAATGCCAGCCCTGTTGGGAGTTAGCATTCCTCTATCTGACCTAACCATTAGCTAAGCCCCAATATCTTATTAGATTTAAATTGATGATCTAAAATCTGGAATAGCCGGAATCCCAACGATTCCAGATCTCGAACATTCTACTATTCTCACTTCTCTTCCTCTAAATAATCCTATGAATAAAATTACCATAATCAAGCAGATACTTTTCTAAGGATTACGATAAAAAATGTTTAGAAGCATATCATTTGAACAATTCATTGAAAATTTTTTTAGTTGTTCAATATGAGGTACACTAAACCCTTTCATTGAAGAAAATATACAACAAAAACCCTCATTTTCTTCCCTAACTAAAGTGTTTAACATTAATTAGTTGAAACCCACATAGATTCTGATCAAAATTAAAATAAAATGCAGCATGCAGCACATATATGCCATGCAAGAAAGTGTTTCTGAAAAATTATTTTTATCCAAATATCAGACAAGACTAGAAGCCATATACAACCCTCTAGTCACATTTTATTTGAGGATTAAGCATTTTTTATGGAAAAAAATACATAATGCAACAATAAATAAAAGCACTTAATTCTCAGAAACTGCTACTGCTACATTTTTCAAAAGCAAATGAAATGATATTTCTTTTCCAAGTATGCATGCCTACTACCATCTTAGGATGACAAAACTGAGAAAGAAGGAAATAAATCAATAATACAGATATTTCCTTCTTCCATGATTAAAATAATGCAGATACATTATGGAACACAAATCAAAGGCAAAACATAAACAACATTTTTTTTTACTTATTAGCATTATTAGCATAACATACAACACTTAAATTTTCAGAAGCGTTAAAAAAGTAGGTTCCATTTTAAAAACAAATCAAAATTTCTTTGTTTAAAGTATTTAAGTAATTTGGAGAAGAAAATTTTACCAGGAAAGCAACTGCAGTTTCAACATAGAGAAATTTAAGCAATGAATACCAGAATGGATGTAATAAATTAATAGATATGATTAGCATTGCAATATGATCACCATGAAGATCAAAATATTACACTGCTTTAAAAAATAATTGTTAAATTCAGAAACAATTTTAGCACCTTAAAACATAATAAAATATTGGCATATAAGGGTAAATAATATATTAACAGAGCAAATGGATTAAATCCTGCATGTTAGTATCATTTATAACATTAAAACTAACCAATGCACTTTCTTAAGGGAAGGGTACTATAATTGTCAAACTGATTGCATAAGCATCCATCACTAACTACTACCTTGAAATGCCCATCAACCATGAACAAGCCATTATGGAAACATTTCTTTTAAGATACCATTAACTGATGCCACCAGGCTTTTCTGGTACAGAAATATGCCAAAACAAAATCTGAAGCGTGACAAAAACGTGAACTTCAAACCAACTGAGCCCCACCAACAGTCAAATGAATACAACTCTGTGCTGATCCTTGTTTCAGTTCACAGCAGTTTACAAAGCAGAATGCATAGGAGTTTCATAGTTTTCCCCCATTACTTGTCTCAGACAGGCAGTCTTCCCATGCTTTGGCATAACTGATCAATCTACTCCAATCAATGTAAATGTACATAGAGTTTTTTAGAATGAAAAGTGATAGAATAATCAAAGAATGTCATTGTTGAATTAACAACTGCATTTTAGGTAGCTCAGTTATAGATTCGAACAAACGTGATCACACATACCAGGAGCTAGTAATGCATAATGTTCTTAACAAAAGGAATACAGTACAAGGTCCATAATCCGGACTTGTCGGGACTTCGGCGACTCCGGATTAGGGTTTTTCCCCGATTATAAATTATCAATTTAAATCTGGTAAGATGGCATGCAGAAATTATAGAATTAAAAATATGGAACCATAATTTATGAAATAAAGAGCAATTATGATCTAAAGGGTATCAAAATTTACAAAAAAAAAAAAAAAAAAAAAAAGCTTAATATTTATTTGCTTACTTTAGTAAACATTTCTATCAATGTAAGTTGTTTAAGTTGCTTTGTTTTTTGTGCTAATACTTTTTCTTTAATTCTATAAACAGACATAATTTCTTGTTCAGTTACAAAGTTCCACAGTTCAAGTCCTGTGATTGCTGTGTGGAGAATACCGACTAACTTGTCAATAAAAATTTTTTCGCTTTCAATAATGTTCTCTGTTACTTTCTTCACTATCAGAAGCGCGCATGGGTAAATGCTTTACTGGCTTTACGCACATGCGTAGCAGACACGTGCATCAAATGCGCATGCGTAAGTTTGTGGCTTTGAGGTCCGGATTATAGATCATTCCGGATAATGGACGTCCGGATTAGAGACTTTGTACTGTACTAATAAAATATTAAATAATATTGAGCCAATAAATATTAATTAAATTTAATGGACACTGAAATGTACATAAAGCATGCGATTAAAAATGTAGTACATAATTAGACAATAATCAGGAATGTAACAGATGTTTCAAGAAAAATACCTTCAATCAAATACACACCTTAAAATATTTAGACATACATTGCCTTCTAAATCAATGTTAGGATGATATACCATTGTTTCACATTTGACTTTTGGAGGCTCATGAGGGTAATTCGGACTGACTCTAAAGCTGAAAGTAAAACATCCACCTCTGTAAAATCCCTGGAAATAAAATTTTAAAAAAACTTTTAAAATACATCACACACAAATGATATTAATCATTTTCAACTTTAATAAGATTTCATCTTTTATTATTAAATAACAAGAAACAAAAATTGGACATTTCAAGCAGATGACTATTACTTAAGGTACTAATTATTAAGTTACATTATGGAAACATCATCATGGCATAAACTCCTGAAACAAGCCCTTTTCCATTGCACACTATGGAACCACAGTATTTCTTTTCACAGCTAAGCACAACTACACGCAATTAGACACTCAGCATAATTAGATACAAATGCATTTATTAAAACTAAATGTGTTGCCTTGAAACAAAATAGTCAACATTCAAGCATTACTAAACATTTATATCAGTTGCATTATCGAAATGGTAAGCTCAATAGTGTTCCATTTCTGTCTTCAGAAAAATATGGTCAAACAACCTTAATACGCTGGTAAGCAACAATGTAAATTTTAATCAGATAGCTATGAAATTGCAGAAAAGGGGTTCTTGCGATCAGTACAATGAACACTCAATTCAGTAGAAAGGTCATGCATATGCAAATGTCAGGAACAAAACATCACAGGCGACGCAAGTGTACGCAAAACACGTGCAGTCGGCGCACTCAACTCAACACTACAATAAAAGGAAGGACGGAAACGTGATTAAACACATTCGCTGCAAGTGTAAATGAGTTCTTTTGTAAAATATGACTAGAAGAAATCACCTGGATGACTTTACTCGTTGGAGAATGATCGGAAAGCTGGAGAAGGGGCATAGTGTGACCAGTGTAGCTGAAGAGTTCGAAATCAACGAAAGTGTCCTTTTACGTGGTTGGAAAACCTTCCAAACCTGCTGCTGTTAGAAAGGTTGGTGGTGGCCACCCCAGGAAAGCAACTGCAGTGGATGACCTATATCATCCTGAAGACGCCGAAACAAGTCAGCAAGCGCCATTGCTTAGCAACTGTGCACAGCAACGTGGTGACAAGTATCATGGTTTTCTGTGTCCTGACACCTTCACAAGGGTGGCCTATTCGCCCGCTGTCCTGAACGCTGCATCCTTTTGAAAGTTAGCTATTGGCGCCACCATTTAGAGAGGTGCAAGGGGCACAAAAACTGGACAGCTTATCAATGGAGTTGTGTCCTCTTTACGGATGAGAGTCGTTTTAGTGCCACAAGCGATTCTCAATGCCAGTTGATATGGAGAAATGTTGGGACACGATTTCATCATAACAACAGCACAGAAAGAGAACATTATGGTGGTCATGCAGTTCCCATCTGGGGAAACATTATACTGAACCGGCGGACACAGATCCATGTTTTCAACAGAGGTTCTGTATCCGGAGATAGTTACTGTCAGGAGGTGATCCTTCCCCGTGTGCATCTGTTCTGATGTGCAACTGGAGCAGACTTCATTTTTATGGATGACAATGCACAGCCACACAAGAGTCCTGCTGTTCAAAAGCTACTGGAAAGTGAAGATATCACTGGAATGAATGAGCCAACATACTTCCCTGATTTAAATCCCATACAACATGTGTAGGATGCTTTGGGGATACACCTTGTGGCATGATTACATGCTCCGAGAAACACCTAACAACTGAAACAGATGTTAATTGAGGAATGGGCACTCTTACCTCAACATCTGTTGGACAATCTGGTGCTGAGTACGGAGAGATGGTGCAAAGCAACCATTACAGTAAGGGGAGGGCATATCCCATACTAAGGAACATCTGCTTGTTGTTCTTCCTCTTATACAATCAATATCATGAGTTCATGAGTAGCAATATCATGAGTTCAATAAAGTCTTTTCCTGTTTGATTCCATACTGTATGCACTGTATTTATTTTTGTGCAACTATGCTTTCATCCTCATTTAAATATAAAATGACTCAACTTTGAATTTCATGTCTCTCAGATGACTTCACGTGTAGTTATGGCAAAAAGAACACCTGTTGCTTAAGTTTTGCACACCAGTGTATATTGTTTATTGGCATTTGCTTTACATTTATTTTCTGCTTTCACCATCTTTTCCCTTTGAACTATAAGGTTCTGATACGAGTTCCTTAAACCCACTAATCAATAAACTTCTTTGCAGTGGCTGTTCAGTCAACTAAATTCAAAAGTCAAGTTCCTCAATAAACTTCTTATATTTGCTTGGACAAAGCAGTAGTTTTCTCTAGGATAGAGTACATTCTCATTTAAAAACTTATATGAATATTTCCTTCAAGGAAAGCATATTAATCACCTCACATGGTCACTTTCTGGAATAAAACAAAATTTACTTGATGAACATCCACCTTACTTGTTCTACCCACACTGTATTATATCTGTTGCAACTTCTGAAGAACCCAGATAAACCAGATAAACTGTGAAAAGGTAAACATCTGGAAAAAAGGGCTGATGGCATTTGATAAAATAGCATGACGCTTAGACAGCTCTTTGAACACTAGACTATAATGCATTTTCAAATTTAAAAGAATGTAAAATTATATAAGTAAGAGATCATTAAAACTATTTTCTGTTCTTCCTGAATGTTCAAAGGGTACATCAAAGTATGCTTTGCAAAGAAGCTTGGTGTTCTGTCTTTAATATTTAGCACTGTAACAGGGTTCGTACACATTTTCTGTATGTGGAAATTACGTACTTTTAAGGACCATCAATGAAAAAAATTAAGGCTCTATCAAGCAAATAGGAACTGGGTAAACTAAAGCAATTATCTACATCTTATCTTCATTTTTATAATTTGTACAAATAAAAAAATCTGTAAGATACATTGCTATTAAACACAATCTAATATTTAACTTAATTAGAAAACATATTCAAGAATAAAATTAACTGCATAAATTTTTTTCAAGTGATCAACATTAAATTTTTTAATTTCTTTATACATTTATATTTTACACTTATAATAGTCCAACATATAAGAAAATTAGTGAAATTTTATTTAAATTTTAATAACAGTTAACCTGATATTGATTCTTTCTTTTATGCCACATTTTGTTACGTACTCACTCAGTCCAAACTTTTATGTAACTTTATCTCAAAAGGCATATCCACAATAAGGATTAAGGGAAGGCAATAACTTCTAAGGGTGAGCAGCTGGTTACAAATAATTAAATTATGCAGTTAGATAGCCTTAATAATAACAGATTTACATGGTTAATTTTTTTTTAAAATTTTTGTTTATATTTAAAAAAACATGCATTAAAAAGCACTAAGAACCTTTTACAGTAGCTATAATTTATGATATTTATTCTAAAATAATACTTCAAATTTCTTATCCTAACGAACTCTGTAAGGACAAAAAGAAGAAAAAACAAATCAAAGGAAAAGTATAATGTGAACTTTCAAGGAAAAAAAGAAAGTAATGTCACTTTAAATGGCAGAAGAAAATTAAAATGTTTTACTTTATTGTTATTTCTTAAATACAATTTTGGCTGAAGTGCAGAATCGCCCACTTATTTGCTTGGCGCTTTTTAC
Organism: Stegodyphus dumicola; assembly: GCF_044657685.1. Taxonomy (NCBI): domain Eukaryota; kingdom Metazoa; phylum Arthropoda; class Arachnida; order Araneae; family Eresidae; genus Stegodyphus; species Stegodyphus dumicola. The sequence goes on along the minus strand of NC_140781.1, from coordinate 95,134,258 downwards.
AAGAGTAAGAAGAATTGGATTTTTGTCAATTTTCTTGACTTTTTAAGCGAAAATAGGTCAATGTGTACATGGATCAAGTCAAGGGAGTGCGCAATGCCATTTTTGTGCAATTCTGGGATTTTTTTTTAAAGTGAAAATAGATCGATCTGTACATGGATACTGAGTTTGTGCAATTCTTAAAAACTCGCCAAGCAGTGGGTGATTGTGCACTTTCCCCACAATTTTAATATATTATCATTATTTTTATGATCTTTACCAATATTAATATGTTCGTAGAAAGATTGCCAAAACATTCGCAAACCTACAAATAAAAAATTTTGTACACGAGCTGATCATGAAATCGCCAAAATGTTGATAAGTCGCCAAATTTGGCGCTGCATAATAAAGGAACTCTTATCCCAAAAAAGTGAAAGACTGTTTTTGGTGCAATATTTTATGAACTCTATATTAGGAAAAAAAGAAATTATTTCGAAATATTTATGTTTAAGTTGAGGCAGGGCCTCGTGCTTAAATCTCGAATATCCACCGTTTATATTAAGTAGAAAGAATTTAAATCTTAACCCCTCAAATACATATTTTACAATGCATCGCCAAAAGTATTCCTCCAAAATGTTGATTCATACTTAAAATGGCAGTTGTAAAAAAAAAACAATTCGTCGGCTTTGGATGGAATTACGGTAAAAGTCCTTAATCAAGGACTAAAAATCGTTTCCAAAAGAACCTAAGGACTTTTATGTATTTTAAAGACCGTACGAACCATGACTGTACATGGCTTGCTGCCATACACCCTCAGTAGAACTCAAGGAAATCACAGACTCATAATATTGACGGAAACTCGTTTATGTTTCTTCCTTGAAGATATCATGTAGGCTGAAGAACGGGAAGTTGCCAAGCGTGCCAAAAATCTCCAAAATTCTACCTCACTAAGCTCTTTGTAGTTGCATACTTCACTAAACACATCTCAGAAAAACAGAAGGCAGCTTGAACTACAGCCAAAGAATGTCTATTCTCTGCTACAGCAGCCGCTTAAAAAATTGAAGCTCTCCGCCAAAGAAGTCTCCACGCCAGTGAAAAATCCAACTATTTTGCATCTGCGCTGCTCTTCAGCTCGGTGAAAATAAAATTTACTTAAAAATGAACATTCCTCGAGCCTCAGCATCAATTGTTTAGCAATTTGATGCTATCAGATTATTTCCCAAAAACTCAATAAATGCTTTGTTTTTCAAAAAGCTTGAAAATTCTGATATTAATTTTCATTAAGTTCTTTCGGATGTTTTTGTTTCATTTATTTTTATTAAATACATGCATATATACGTATCTATGTCACATACGTACTCTAAAAAACTTAATTTTGTTGAATATGTGCTTTCTTTTCTTTTTTTTTTTTTTTTAAATATCCTTTAACACGAAAAAATACTTCAGTTTCCCTCAGTTTCGTGCTAAACGATTTTCACTATTACGAATTAAATGATAAATAATACAGTTTTGACACCGGTCGCTTCATCCCACTACTTAATGCATGTTAAATCCGCCGCTCTGTAAACTTTAAATAATGCTGCCTAGTTTCTGATTTAGAGAAGTTGGGCCAAAGAATATAAACATAAAGAAGGAAAGCTTTCATAGACGTAATGTAAACCATTTTGACTACTGCAGCGCTATATCGAGGACGGACAAATTCCTGTCGCCAACGCTCGTTGCCAAATTGCCAGATGTACAGTAAATTGAGGAATGCAATACAAAGAACTTACTGGATTCGTTCTTTGACAAAAATTTTCGCGATGATTTACACTCAGTTTCGTAGATTTCTTTTATTCAAAATAAATAATCCATTAATTAATCTACTTGCGCAGATCAATTTCATTTATGTGGATACAGATAGGAAAAATGGTGTCACAAATGTATAAACTCTTGACAAATGGGACCTTTGACAACTATTCCATGCATGCGCAAATGTTTATCAAGGTTGAAGTTGCTTCCAAAGCTATTTCGCGCATGCGCAACTGTTTTCCTCTACAATGTGATGCAGCCGCTCCTGCTCTAGCGAAGCTGTCCTTCCTAACAATACATATTCTGTGGCTAGGCCCTCACTCTTAATGAGCACTGTGTCACCAACTTTCAGATCTTGTTATAATTTGCATACTTCGTTCTCTGCTGTAACCCAGATAAATACTCACTACTCCAGCGTTTTCTAAAGTGTTGAAATAGCCTCTAGGTTCCTCCACTTTCCATAACTCAGCTTTTCCTGAGTTTAATTAAGTTCTGGAAGAACATCCAAAACACTTTATAGTCATCTCCCCTCCCTAAAGTCCTTCAGAATCAAATGCAGAGGAATTACTGAATTAATTACAAAATGTATTACATAACCACTTAATATTCACCAAGGAAATAAACCTTTGAGAGTTCATCATGTTATACAGTTCTTTATCAGCTCCTATAACGTTGGATGTACAATCATTATGATTTTCATACAGTTTGCCTAAATGGGCCAAGAACCTGTTCGCAAGGAATGATTTTGTCAAATTGCTCTTCTAAACTGTACGATTTTTGATATTAATTGTTTCTGCAAAATCAACTTCCACTTTGTGTAACTCTAGTACTTTTGTGTAAGTAAGTCTGCCATTAGTTGAGATGCATTTTCTGCTTTAATTCTACCGCAAATAATACATTGGTTTGAACATTCTAATGGCATCTTTTGCATTAACAATCCAAAATATATGTTGTATGATAGAAATGAGTAGTAGAGTATATTATGATTCTTAGGCAAAATCATAGCAGATTTCTGATTATCAGGAATTGTAACTGTTTTATTTTCCACGTTGGCGTGTTTCTCTTGCGTCTTGATAACTATATTTCGTTCAGATTAGCTCGAAAAATGGGAGCAGAAGACAGAAAAAATATTTTACAAAATAATCAGAGTTGTTTCCTTTGCTAAGAATAAGTTCATAGCTAAATACCAGAAAAAAGCATCGTGTATTATTAGTAGAAAACACATCATGAACTCTTGTGTAGAAATATCCACACTGATGATAAGCATCAAAGTAGATCTGTTATTGAAAAACAAGAGAGTAGTCAAATTCCTCCTCAACATGAAACACTGGCCAATTTTTCGAAGTCCTCAAATGTTCTGTTTCAAACTTTAATGGCTATTAAATATCAATAAAGTCATAGTTGTAACATCAAGCCCAAGCTATAATATATTCTGCATCCTAAAGACCCTTTATTTTACACAACATTGCGTCAGAAATGCATTTCGTAAAAGGTAGTAACGAAATGCTCCTTCACTCGTTATCTGACGGACTTCTACAGGTATAACAGAGCGCCATATTTTCACTTAATTATATCCAAAACTGATAGAAGCGATCTTTGCAATTTTAAGACTCTTCATTAAGATGTTCCTTGCAGTACTGTGCTACCAGTCAGTACTGGGAAAGGCTAGGTGAATTAGTCAAAAACGGTATTAGTCTTAATGATCAAAATTCTGGTTCTATTACAATCTTAAATAAGGACTGATATAGCAAGTAAGCTATCGACGGGAAGCTTTCGACTTCTAGCTTCGGGACATGCGGCCATAGAGACGAAAGTAAATTCGACTGTAATGGGTAAAAATAGCATTCCAGAGATCTCGAATAACTCAACATTATTAGTAACACCAACGTTAAATACGGAAGACTTAATATCCTATTTACAGTCTCTTGATTCAATATAGATTTTAGAGCATTCCGAAAAAAAAAATCATTTAGAGTTGCAAGAGAACATTTCTTAAACACTGAGTGAACGATGAAGGTCGCTTTCAAGTAAACTTATCATAGCTTGAAAATCAAGCATCTTTGCAAGATAATTTTGATTTAGGCACTGAAAGATTAACTAATACATAATATAGGTTTTCGAACAAAATGAAGCTTATGAGGAAATACTAAGAGTGGGAACGAGAAGAATAGCAAAACAGATCCCAGATAATGAAATTGAATAACCGTGCTATTATTTACCTCACACGCATGATGTAAAAGAGAACGGCCACCACAAAAATCAGGCCTGTTTTGGAAGTTTCAGCAAAGCAAATAAGAAGCACCTAACCTTAATAATTGTCTTGAAAAAGAAATGAATCTCACTGAATGTATTCCTTTATTTCTTAACAGATTTTGCACGAAGCAAATTGAGTTACGTCTGACATCCGTAAGGCCTTTCTATAAATACGATCTATTCTAGAGATACAGATTATATACGATTTTTGTGGTACAGATTTGATGGATTATTAAAGCACTTCTGACACTGTAAAGACTATTATTATTTTCCTTTTCGTGTGGCCCATTTTTGCTAGGCTCTGTGATTCATTATATTTGGAATCCACTTTGAATGAAATGACCGAAGAAAATTATAAGTATCCTTTCAAAATTGTAGAACAGCTTAAAATAGCTCTAATGAGGGTAATTGTTAAACTAGCGTCAATATTGATTAGCAACTTCATCAGTTTATAAAAGTTGCTATTGATATATTACGTGAGAGAAAATTAGATCTCTATGGTTGGAAAAGTACCAATCCTTTACATGACTCTCATACCTCAAGCAATTTGCAAGAAATATGTTGGGAAAGTAAAAGCGATGTGCTTTGCTCAATATTTTCACCATTATTAAATACTCGTCTGAAAAGATAACTAAAAGATAAGTTTTAGCATCTGCTCATAAAATATTTGATCCTCTTGGAATATTTCTCCAGTTACCTTACCCCCTAAGCTTTTAATGCAGCGTCTGTTGAAGAGTAAAGCTATCTTGAAATCAAGCAGTTGATGCAAAAACTGAGTCCACATTCTGTAAGTAGTTAAAAAGCTTAAACCACTACCGGAAGTTAAAAATGTTGAGATGGATACACAGACAGGTTGTTGCTTTTGTCCGCATTGAAACTAAAAATTCTGCTTATGTTAATTTGTTACAAAACTAAGGTGAGAGTAGCTCCCTGTGAAAAGCGACAGACTAAAATAACAGAGGCTAAAACAACTTAGAGCTATAGTTTCAGAATGCATTGCTGTAAATATTTTGAAAAAATTCACACCACATAAAGTTTATTTTTGAACCGATTTATTTACCACACTGGCATGAGATACAGCATGATGATATATGTATTTCTTCAAAACAGAAGTACAAGAAACCAGACAGTTCACTCATAAAAATTTAGGAGACATGTTCCAGGAATATTAAATCCAGCCGATTTGTCCAGCAGAGGTTGCTTTGCTCGATATTTAGTGTAAACAAACTGGCAGGAGGGAGACACCTATTGGCTTTATTTGACCAACCAGGAATGATTGGCCAAGGAATGATTTCAAAAGCGACGAAGAAGAAATTACAGAGAAAAGAAGATGATTCATCTATGATAATGCCAATTCCTATGAGTTTTAAGTAACCGTCTTATAAGCTATAGAAAAATTGTTAGTGATAACTTAGATTATCGACTTGTGAATAATTGCAAAAACAAGAGACAAGAGAAACGTGAACTAAATGATGCAGCAACCGTTGTAGAAGTAGCCGTAGTAGTAGAACCGGCTGTTGAACTAAATGAATGCAGTACCTCTAATCATCCTATTCTATTCAAATAGTGCTTTCAACGGACGTTAATTTATTCCGATTATTTATATCTGCTGTTGATGTTTGCAATAGCACTGTACTGCACAATTTATGCACTGATAGTAAAAAAATCTTTCTTTAATCTTAATGATGGCATATTAGGATTTCAAAGTTGTGTTATCACTATAAATTACGTTTCTCATGCTTCCAACTACAAAATGCACAGTTTATTTTTTATTTGCTATACTGAGCTAAATAATTATTTTTTATTCAAATAAAGCATCTCTTGTCGCCCAGACGGTATAGAGGTTAGGGGAGCCTACTATGGTACCGAAGGGCCCGGGTTCGAATCCTGGAGAAGACATGGATGTTTGTAAATGTATAGTGTCGGTGCGGCATGGCGGCACTCTAAATACAAGGCGAGCCGAAAGTCATCTCGTGTGGACTGGTGGGAGTGGAGAGGCGTGGGCAGACCCCAAATCTTCCCCACAGGGTGCTCTCCCTCAAAACTGGAGGTGGAAAATAGAAGTCCAACCTCTGTTTCGAGTAGGCTCTAGCAAACATTGTTCCATGTAATATGGACACGACAACAACAAAGCATCTTCTGTTCTTTTGTATGCTATTATTTTTTGTTCTAATATCTTAACACAAATTTTAGATTTGCATTCTGAATTACTACAAAATATACAGAATTCATCTACTATACTCAGGACCATGATAGTGGAAGCTTTCTTTTCATCATTTCCTGTCATGAAAAATTATGAACATTTATCACTAAACTACTGTTGTTTCTTAATAGTTCATCTGTTTTGTTTCCAAATAGAGACTGTCATTCTCTATTTTCAATTTTGGATTTCAAGAATTTTTATACCTCTTGATAAATCCTGCACTTTTAGATACAACTTTTCTTATATTCTGAAACAATACTACATGGAATCATTAATTAATGTGGATCATTCTAAACTGCCATAGGAAATGAATTCTATTCACAATGATTTGAGATTTCTGATTGGGATTTCACGAGCATCATGGAACTCTCTAAGTTCTTTTAAACCCTTAGCACTCCACACACTTTTGTACCACTGCCTACCAGCAACTCCGGCACATTTTCACAGTGGAAAAAATGAAACAGAGTCTTATTTTAAGTGAGAAGAATTATATGTGTTAGCGAATGTTTTTAATTTAATTTATTTTATACATATGCACTTCCTTCTTGCAAATGAAAGATAAATTTAAAATTTTGTAATTCACCATGATCCCCTCATCACACACTAAAAGATAGATGAATTTTTCTACTTTACTGAGTTATTCATTCTTATGAATTAACCTTTTCCCAGGGCTAGGACATATGTGTCTCAAACTAAGTGTACAGCAACTGGAATCTTCTATAATCATGCATCTATAAATCTTGCCTTCAAATTCTTTTAAACTTTTGAAGCTCCAATGTCTAAAATTCTAAAGAAAAATTATCCCTACCAATTCTGTAATAGCAAAAAGCCAGAAATATTTTGGGAAAAAAATGGAGAGAAAAAGAATAAAAGTAATTTTATAGAGAAAACTGATGCATATTCTGATACGATTACACGGGGAAAAACTCTTACTATGAAAAAAATTTAACAAAGACATTTTAAATTTTACTATATAGCTAATTTTGCTTTTGTTAAGAACTGTTTTGTAAATTGTGCTTTATACACACATTTTCTGTACATTATACCTCGTTTATATTTCAGACTGAAAATACTGTATTATAAGTAGCCAAAATAAAACTTTATAATATGACAGCGAAAAATACAAATGTTTTATTTTAATGTTATTTTTAAGTATAATTTCAATATATTACTATTATTTTAGTGAAATTTATCAACGTTACAATGTTTTAAAAACAATTATCGAAAAATTCCAAGATGTAAGAATTAAAAACTTTTTATAGAAACTGATCTTAAAATCGCCAAAATGTTGATAAGTCGCCAAATTCAGAAGCGTTTAATAAAGGTGAAAAGTTGTTTAAGAGCTCTTCGTAGAAAAAATGAATTCCGAAATGCTATGTTTCACTTCTTGCTTAGAAACTCCAGTACCCCACCATTTATATTAGAAATAGGAACAAATTATAACCTATGAACCCATTCAAAAGATAACCATATATATCAGTGAATCGCCAAATATATTCCTCCAAAATGATAATTCACACTCAAAATGGCAGTTGTAAAAACAGACAGACATTTCTGATGATTAAAATTAAGGACCTTCTGCCGATTTTGGCCAAAATTAAGGACTTTTAAGTACCACAAATCGATTCCAAAAAACTTAAGGACTTTTAAGGACCATACAGACATTGTGAATACATTAAAACTCAACAAGAATTTTATTTTCTAAAGCTCCAGGGTTTGCATCTGTTTCTTTCTTGAACCAAAAACTATGAAGCGGTTAAAAAAAATAAAACATCTTATATGCCTGATGTAAAGGCAGATCAACTCTGGGACCGCCATTTGCAACGCCACATGGAAGAAACATAAATAAAAAATTTCTTGGCTCATGCATTGTAAATTTTTAGTGCAGTACAAACGCAGTGACCAATTTCTATTTCTCCAGAAATGAATATTATCAGAGGTGTAAAAGTAATAACACTCATTTTGGAATCTGGAAATGCTTTATAGTAAAGTTTTTAGTTTCTTTGTAGTAAATAAACTCTATTTTTTGCTCTTCAACATCAGAATAATACTACTATTAAAAATGAAACCGTATATATTGTTTTCAGGAAACGTTTGAATATTTTAACTCACTGAATTTTTGATATGATGACAAGTGACTATATTTAACTGATTGCTTTGCTTATTTTTTAGTAAGTAATCTACCTGAAAGTTCCCCTTGGGAAAACTGCATTCATCTACCTGCAGTGTGAAAGTGATTAGCATGCATCCCGCGTTCTAACGCCTAGAGCATTGGAACTGGATTGAAAGGAAATCCTGACCGTTTCCCTGCCTGATTCGATAATTTTCCCCCCTTTCCACAACTGCTGAGCCAAGGGCCCCCACTGAAGGTACACAACTGTTTTTCAAGCCCACGGGAAAAAATTAAGACCCAAATTCTTGAAACCTTTCTAGCATGTTGTTTAAAAAATTAATTTCGACTTTTCATGTTACCATTTTTTTTCCAAGTTTGGTTTTCGATATCACCTGTGAATTTCTTCCCAAGTTCAAATAAGTAGTAGTTTTCAAGTTTTTTTTTTTTTTTAAATTTATTTTTAATTCCGATTTCTGTTCCCAATAGTGATTTAATTTATACTTTGAACTGAGAATGTGATATCTATAAAGTTGATTACTTTCTAGTTCAGTCTCAAGTTAATTTAATCACCTAATCAACTGCATCTAACCATTTTTTATACTAAAAACAAGTTGAAATAACTGCTTATCATGTAAACTTTTGAGAAGTTCTAAAATTGTAGAATCAAAACTTTCATTTTCAAATGGTCTTATCTTTAGCAATAACTTTATTAATTTTATTTATTGAATTAGTACTCAAATATTTTATTTTTTTCAGATGCCCTTATTATTTAAAATATATTTTGAATCTCATTACTTCTATTTGATATACCTGTTGAGCACCATGCAGCACATTTTTAAACTGTTTTTCAGGCTTAGTGCACTAATATATTTCCTAAAACATGCAAGTAAACATGCATATTACCTTTATCACTCGGTGTCGATCAAAGTTCTAAGGCATCAAAAATTCCTGGCTGTTGAAATTTGAAATATTCTAAGCTTCTGCTCTAAAACACACACTTAATGAACACTCCATACATTCCAGAAGCAAAGAAATGAAGTTTAATGACCTACTATTTACATAATTATTTGCATAATTTTACATTAATATTTTAAAGTTCCATTTTAGTCTAATATTTAGAGAGCTGCCTAAGCATTATGCTACTCTGTTGAATTCCATCAATCTCTTTCCAGATGTTTACTCTTTTCACTGTTGCCAGATTTGCACAAAGTTCTACATTGCAAGGTTCATTTATAGATTTCTTCTGAAGCTGCAACAAAGCGATTTTGCTCTTATGTTGCTCTGAGCTGCTAAGCCAATCACAAAGCTTTAAGTACATGATGTGTTTTCTATGCAATAGGAGACTTCCATTGCATCAACAAATGAACCTAAATTTTGGCAGAAATGTGATGGTTCTGTGAACATGCTTCGCAGTTATGTTACTCATCTGTATTTAGTTACTGTTCTCTGCATCTTATATTCATCTGTAAATAACAAATAAGATCATACTTCATAGGATCAGAGTGCTGACATCGATTCACCGGATGAGAAACAACGTGCAGTCGTTAATAAGGTAATGATATCATAAAGAAATTAAAAAGTAAATTAAATAATAAATCAATAAAAGAATTAAATTGAGCATGCCTATAGATCTCGTGATTTCTAAATGTTATTTCATTGACTAAACGATTTTAGAAATATGTTCCTTTGTGTACATGGGGCTTCACTGAAGCTTGTTTAATGAGACACATTTTAAGAATATGGGTAATTGGCTTCAGTTAGCAAAATAACTAATACACCTCAACTAATAAGTTATAGCAGTCAATGACATTTCTGATGGAAAAAGAGTAAAGTGAAGATACATCATGAATTTAAAGAGATTTAACTGAAAGTACAAAGAAGCCTAAAAATGTAGAAAGAAAAAGTACAAAGAAAATTTTAAATGAAGAATTAGCCAAACACTCATTTTTATAATTTTTTATTATCCTATAACCTTACTTTCTCCCACCACATTTGAAAGTCTACATGATGAAATCAAAATCAAGCTTCAGCTTGCAATAACATAATGATATTTTGAAACAAAATGCAATGAAAACAACAGCATTTCATATAAAAATACAAATCCAACTGTCAAAAGAAAATTTAAGTTTTCAAAAAGAAAATTAAGAAAGCCTAATCAAGATAGGCCTGGAAATGATGACTTCTGTACAAGTCCAATTTGAGAACTACTCTGTTTAGAGTTAAAACCAGTAACGGTTTTGAAAATACAATTTATACATCAATTGATGCAATAATTAAAGAAAAAGACAGTTACATGCATTGGAAATTTGATGGTGACAATGAAGAAGTATGCTGCAATGCTAAATTCTTTCTTGAAGCTGGTTCATAAAACCACATTTGGATGATCTGAGAAAGAAACTTGCCTTCATCTGGAAACAAAAAATGTCTCAAGAAATATGTTATAATTGTTAGCATGATTTTTTCGAAGACAAAAGATGAATTTGAAAAGAGGTTATCAATGGTTAGACAAGAATGGTTAGATGCAAAACTGGTATTAGGGGGAAAAAAAAAACTATTTTTAAAACAATAACAAAGAAGGTGATCCATGATAACCATGAAATTCTACAACTTTTCCACTTTTCCACAACAAATTGACAAACTTTTAAAAAGGATAAAACAAATTAAAGGCATTCCTTCTGTGTGGCTTTGCAATGTGGTAGACAGCATATTAGTGTATTTTCCAAGAAGGTACAGAGAGTTTTTCAAAATATCCTTCTCCAAAAGTCCTAATTTTTATACAAAGGATTTTTGTTCCCTTAAGGGAATCACAATTTGACAGAATGTAAAGTGGGTAGAGATATCATTAGATAAAAATAAATATATTTTATTCTAGCAAAGTGGATACTTAAGATGTTTAATACCAGGTTATTTATCTAAAACCCACAAAACGTTTCTAATACACATAAATGTTTTAGCGAACATTATTTGTTTATGGGTCCTAGCAAGACAAAAAAGATATACAAGACCTCCAAAAAAAGTCTACCCACTGATCATTCAAACAAGTACTGTAGAATCAGTACTGGTAAAAATATAACTGATATTACTTAATACATGGATTTAAAAGAGACTTTAAATGAAACTAGTTGGCTTGAAAAACATTGAAAGTACTGTAGTCATTTATTTATGCATACTTTTGCTTAAATATTTCTTATATTTATGCACATGCATTCTCCCCCCCTTTTTTAATCTATACTGAATTTAACAGATATTCAATTCACTTACCATTCCATAATGGAAGAATAGAGAAAATAATTATGGGAAAAAACAGCACTTTGGTAAGGGTTTGCAATAAGAATCCAAGTGCTGCTTTAAGTTTCCCTTATATCAGGGGTTCTCAACCGGTGATACACAAGAGAAAAATGTGTGGTATGCAAAGAAGCAAATTATTTTTAACTATTAAATTCAAAAATTAAAACACCAACATTCTCATCGAGTTCTTTCTCTAAAACTCGTAAATTTATGCGATCTGAGATTTGTTTAAGAGTGTTGGTGGTAGTAGTACTCTGTAGTGGTGGTATAAAGGTTTTCAATTTTTGTTTAGATGGTATGCATTAGTCAAAAGGTTGAGAGCTGCTGCTCTATATCATATTTTAGCTAATTATCCCAGAAAATGGTTGTTGCTCTCAGCATATAAATTGCAATCATTGCTTAAATTGGCAGTTTTTTAAACTTTTTAGAGTCACAGCCCTCTACACATGACAATACATGCTTGCACTTGGTTATGCACAACAGTCTTAACTACTGGTATTAGAAGTACTATCACTTTAATTTATTTACATAGTAATATGCATGCATATTTACATAAAAGAAACAGAAACTGACAATAATTTAAAAAAATAATATGAAGCTCAAAAAATAATCCAAGCTCTATGCTCAACATTAATCTTGTAATTGATTTGTACTTGGGAAATATTTGGAATCAGGTTGCAAAACAGGAAGGTAAATAATAATAATGAAATATGCATCATGCATAATCATAACTTTTTATATTTAAAGAGAACTGTAAAATATATTTATGCAGTTTTTCTTAATTTAATGAATTAGCTTTTCTGAGGTACTATTAACATTAAAAAAAAAGAGAGAGAGAGAGAGAACCGATGATATCAGGAAAATTTACAGCTATTAATTTACTTAAATACCTATATAAAATATTTTACAATTTTTCTGGTCTTTTATGTGCTTATACACATATCGTCTTTTCTGAAAATTTATTTATTTAGTTAGTTTTAAATAGTTTTAAAGTTAACCTCATAGTGTCAAACTGGACAACAGGCTACCTCTTTTATATCATTCAGCACAGCACTTTTTTCCAGTATGATAATTTGTTTAGTTTTCCCCTTTGTAGTATTCTTTACTTCCACCATAAAACCCTTCTTTATTTTCAGTTTCTCACAAAATTATCATTTTACACTTGCAACTATTTCCTTTAATGAAAATATCATATCTATTTCAAAGGCCTCTTTGAAGCCATCACAGTCTTTCCAAGAAGCCTTTTGACTGACTTAGATCATCAGTCATACTGTGTATTAAAAGAAGGCCAACTGATAGTAATGATGATGAATTCTTTCTTTTGTGCTTGGGCAGTTTAGTGAGATTTCTAGCACACAGCTGAGATTCCCCCCCCCCAATAGTAGCTCTACTGTGTCGAAATACTGCATTTTTAGTCATCTGAATCTGTGTCAATTGTGCCATTTGTATCTGCTACCTCAGATAAATCCCAATATGAACAGCCCTTAACAGATGACAGATACCACTCTCCCACTTTCTCGTTTGCTGTTGCAGAAAGTGAACAGTAAACATCAATTATAATACTAAATGACCCACAACCATTTATTTCCAAGTCACAATTAAGTTGAATTTACATGTTGAGATCATCTACTGTCAGCTAAGATCAATTAAAAATTCTTTTGCAATCAACTTCTCGGCCATTTCTGCTGTATGGTTTGATCAAAAAATATCTAGCAAAAACAAAGGCGAACATGGTGTTTGCCTTGAATGCATTTTACCTGAGGCTACATTTTGTTCCTAACACTAGAAGATAGTACACATACATATATGCAAATAAATTTCCAAAAAATGGCATGAGATGAGATAACATAGTTGCTAACTTGCTTATATGCACTAAAAGCTTGCACACAACACCATATCAACAACTCATTAGTAAAAACCGTCATACTGCTCTGAAGTTTTACTGCACACACAGCTCTGGTGATAACTAGGCATAGTAGTCCTTAAATTTTTACTCGACACTCAAGTGCTATATTTTAGCCATTTATAGAAATTTTAACTCATAGTACGACATTAATTTCTTAAATTTCAACATCAACACTGATTTCAGAATTTACTGATATGGTAATGCCATTCTGAAATTTCCTTGAGGCTAAAACTTATCATCACAGAAAACTTATTACCTTTCATCTATGAGCTAGTTTTTTTTTAGTGTCCAAAACCAAGCTTGATATTTTAATAAATTTATCATTAAAACACTAGCTCTGATTTCAGAATTCACTGATATTTCAATAGCATTTTCAACTTTCTACAACTGTAAAATTCTTATTCATATTAATAATTACAGACATTTCAAACAGCTGAGTTTAAAATAAGTATTCAAGAATTTCAGATCATTTACTTTTATTTCAGATATTTTAAAATCTAAAATATTCTCATTTCAGTTATGAAAACGTATCTTCATATTGACAAAAAGTCATACATATGGTAATAACATTCTGAAGTTTCCTTGAAGCTCATTAACATCAAGGAAATTTCATTACCTTTCACCTGTGAGACAGCTTTTTAAATTCCGAAATCAATCTTGATATTTTGCTACATTTAACATTAAAACAACCACGCTTGATTTCAGAATTAATTGATATTTTAATAGCATTTTGAAGTTTCCTTGATTAAAAAATTCTTATTAATGTCATTCATTATTGATTATAACTTTTGAGACTGCTGTATTTAATATGAGTATTCAAGAATTCCAGATTCATTACTTTAAAATCTAAAATATTCTCACTTTAGTTATGAAAGTGTATCTTCATATTGACGAAAATGTCAAAAGTCAGATACATATGGTAATGCCATTTTGAAGTTTCCTTGATGCTTGAGTTCATTACCATCAAGGAAAATTCATTACCTTTCATTCGTGAGTTAACTTGCTAAATTCTGAAACCACTCTTGATATTTGAATGCATTTTTCATTAAAAGACCAAGCCTGATTTTAGAATTCATTGATATTTCAATAGCATTTTGAACTTTTGAATTTGAAATTCTTATTTATATTAATCATTATAGACAATATATGAAACTGCTGAATTTGAAATGTGTATTCAAAATTCCAGATTATTTACTTTAAAATCTAAAATATTCTCATTTCAATTATGAAAACATATCTTCTTACTGACCGAAACGTCAAAAGTCAGATACATATTGGTAATAACATTCAAAAGTTTCCTTAATGCTAAAGCTCATTATTATCAAGGAAATTTCATTACTTTTCATCTGTGAGTTAGCTTTTTAAATTCTGAAACTAATTTTGATATTTGAATACATTTATCATTAAAAGACGGAGCTTGATTTCAGAATTCATTGATATTTTAATAGCATTTTGAAATTTCCTTGATTAAAGTTGTTAACATCATTCATTGTTGATGATAACATTTGAAACTGCTATATTAAAATGAGCATCCTAGAATTCCAAATATTAATTAAAGTATAAAATATTATTCTTTCAGTTATTTTTTGTTATATTGACCAAAACGCCAAACGCGAGATACTTATGATATTGGCATTTGCAGCTTCCTTTAGGTTGAATTCAATGTCATTAAGGAAAATTAAGATACCTTTTCATCCATGATTCAGTTTCTAGATTTTGAAACAGTTTGATATTTTAATACATTCATACACAAGGCTTGATTTCAGAATTCATTGATATTTTAACAGCATTTTGAAGTTTCCTTATTATAAAATTCTTATCAATATCATTCATTATTGATAACATTTCAAACCACTGTAGTTAATAAGAGTATTCTAGAGTTCCATATTCATTACTTTAAAATCTAAAATATTCTCATTTTAATTACGAAAACTATCTTCAAATTGACCAAAATGTCAAAAGTCAGATATGTATGTAATGCCATTTTGAAGTTTCCTTGATGCTAAATTTCATCATTATCAAGGAAAATTCATTACTTTTCACCTTTATTTAGCTTCTTAAATTCCGAAACCAATCTTGATATTTGAATACATTCATCATTAAACACCAAGCTTGATTTTAGAATTCATTGATATTTTACTCGCATTTTGAGATTTCCTTCATTATAAAATTCTTTTTAATATCATTCATTATTGATGAAAACGTTTGAAACTGCTGTATTTAATATGAGTATTCTAGAATTCCAAGTATTCATTAAAGTATAAAATATTGTGATTTTAGTTATGAAATTTTTTTTATATTGATTGAATGTCAAAAGTGAGGACACATATGGTATTGCCATTTTAAAGCTTCCTTTAGGTTGAAATAGAACATCATTAAGGAAAATTTGATATCTTTCATCCATGATTTTAAATTCAGAAACCAATCTTGATATTTTAATGCGTTTGTCATTAAAACACCAGGCTTGATTTCAGAATTCATTGATATCTTCATTGATAGTCATTGATTCTGGTATTCATTTCAGAATTCACTGATATCATTTTGAAGTTTCCTTGATTATAAAATTCTTATTAATATCATTTAATATTGATAACATTTCAAACTGTTGTGTTTAATATGGATATTCTAGAATTCTGATATTCATAACTTTAAGAATCCAAAATATTCTCCTGTCAATTATGAAAATGCATCTTCATATTGATCAAAAAGTCAAAAGTTTGACACGTATATAAACATACTTCATCAGGAGATATGATAAGCTTGAAATTCAACAGGTCATCTGGTTCAGGGAATTCCATTTTGCAAGTCTTTGGAAGATTAAGTTCATTGATATCTATAAGAAAATAACAGCATATGAATATTATATTAAGAAGCAGAACAATTTTTATTCAAAAATTTATAAAACTTAAGCTACAAGTAAGTTTCACCCATTAGATCGTAATATAGTCATGGCATCTGGGGTCTTCCCTGACACATATCTGTAACACAAAAACGATTCGACAAACCCAACACTGATGTGATTGAGTAAAGAAGTTGATTGTAATTGCAAATTGTACTGCTATCAAAGACTTTCTTAGAGAAATAATCAAACAAATAGCTGTAGCGGTAATTTATATTATATTTGAAACTGAGAAAGGTTGATTTTGCTGAAAATGAGCTACTGATGCAGTCAGAGATTGAATAATAACCTTAGCCTAATAATAATAACCTTTATAGACTTTCAATTCAGTTAAATACTAAATTGAAAGTCTAGGTAATAACATCAAGAAAAAGGAAATTGTTGCAACTACTCCGGTAAAAGAAAAAAGGGAGAAGAAAATAGTTATTGATTCGAGCATTTTGGCAAGAGAGAGAAACCAGACGAAAACTGTAAAATTAGCATTTTTTTTAGAACACTTAACTCGATTTTGCGGAGTTTCTGGATAGCCTGTAATCGAATATTTTTGTTTAAATGATTATCCTTTTAAAACAGAAAATGTAAATAATATTATGGTAATATAAAACTAAGAAAAGCTAAGTCATGTCTTTGATTATTTCTACGTGATGAATGATTTATTAAAAAAAACATTTTTTCCTAGCAGCTTTCCGGAATGTAATCCAGCATCAAGAAAATCATCAAAAGGGTCAGTCTTAAAATTTTTTGAGCCCTTATATTAATAGATTTAACACAAATTGTAGTACAGTTAAAAGTCTTTAATCCGGACGTCCATAATCTAGAATGATCTATAATCCGGACCTCAAAGCTACAAACTTTCTGCGCATTATACGTTTACGCATGCGCGTTTAATGTATAACGGACGGTATAAGCTAAGCTAAAATTATCTAATTATCTATTTCAGTTAATGTTGAAGATTGCGTTGTTCCTTAATCTTCTAATTGGATCTGGCATATTATTTTTTGCAGACTGTTAGAGCAATTTTATAAAAGTAAGCTTGAACTTTCGATTATGTCAACAAGAATTTCCGATTCTGGAGCTGCCAAAGAATCTACAAAGCAAAAGCATGTTTCGATGTCCATCAAACAAAAAGTGGAATTGCTGCAAAAAATGGATAAAGGCATATCCTTTGTTTCTCTAACCATTCCGAAATCTGTTTATCAATTTCACGCTGACCTGCGGGAGGGGAAAACGCCGCGGCGCGCAATGAACTGGAAATTGATCTGTCAGCACTATCCTTATCTTCAGGGCAAATGTTCTTATTTTATTCGGCTTATAATTCCTTACTAAATGTAGTCTTTTATCTCGATGTACTCCGTCTTTGATATGATTTAAATCAAATTCCTCGTCATTATAAATATCACGAATACACATCAAATAGTTTTCTGGTTGCAATTTTCTAATTTCGACTATGCGTAATGTATGCTTTACGCATGCGCATGTTGAAAGAAATGTTTAATAAAGTAAACAAATAAATATTAAGCTTTTTTGTAAATTTTGTTACCTTTTAGATCATAATTGCTCTTTATGTCATAAACTATGGTTTCATATTTTTAATTTTATAATTTCTGCATGCCATCTTACCAGATTTAAATTGATGATCTATAATCCGGAAAAACCGATAATCTGGAATTGAAGTCCCGACGAGTCCGGATTAAAGACTTTTGACTGTATATACTATTTTATTTAAAAGACATGCAATAATTTGCAACCTTCAAATATTGCCGCAATAAATTCAATACCTGGGAAAGCAAACATTCTCACAGTAAAATATCAAGCTGCCAGAATGTAAGGTATATGGATGGATGCGGATCAAATCATGGGCATGGCACTAACAGTTAGTTTGTCTAAGGAATCAATGTCACAAAGCACAAAACTGTGGTAAAATACCTTTAAGTGCAGAATTTCATCCAGCACTTGAAAAAGGAACTAGTACAACAGAGATTCAGTAAACCAAAATACATTCCAAATAACTTGTGCCTACAGAGCTTTTCAGTGAATATATTCTCCTTACACTGCAGTCATTTCTTCGTGCAATCACAGATTCATATATGACCTTCTTTTTAGCTCCTGTCCTTCAGATGCAAATATTTTATACATCCGTCAGGTTATTTACATTCTTTCAATCTTTTTCAGCTTTGTTTTCTGGTAACATACAAAGTTTCCCATATATAATTTAGATTTCACTTTCAATGCAAGAAAGATCAAATTCACATGCTATACAATTCAGCTTTCTTCTAAAACTCTTCTCATTGGTGTTACTGCTCTAGTTTTAACTAAATACAAAAATACTGTTTATAATTTCTAATTGTGCTTCAGTTACATCAATAACCTTGTTTTCTAACCCTCTGAGGAATGCAGCTCTTTAGATTTGTTCATGAAAAGCAGTGTTTAAACTGCATTTATTTATTAGATTTCGACAACTATTTATTCTTCGTTTTTATGACTTGTCATGCGATAGTCATTTCATTACACGCACGCACACACGTCGAAAAAAATTTAAAAAGGAAGGAAGAAACAAAAAAGAAGAAAAAGAATTTTAAATGACAAGGTAATATATGCCATGTGACATTAAATATCATAACAGCACAAAGTCACTCAAAAAGTGCTAAAGAGAAAGGAGAAGTCTCATGTTAAATCAAAACCTATCTTATACATTTAAAACACTTGGGCAAGTCAATCATATATAGAGATAGTAAACTAAGAATCTTATAGTATTTTAGAGAAAACTCAAAAGATAAATTATAAGAACTTTGTTGCTTAATATGCTTTAACATGCATAATGTAAAAATAACTTTTACATGTACTAGGAAACCAAAAGATTAATATGACTTACTTCAGTGGTGCGCAAACTTTTTTTGATTGCGACCCCTTTTGTAGAGAGAAAATTTTTGGCGACCCCTAGAGATAAATGTTCACAAATACGATGTATATTTCGCACATTTCCTTCGTTTCATCGAATAAAAACATCATCATATCTGACTCGTATTCATTTTATTTATAATTTTAAGAAAATACTTTTTGTATAACACAAAAATCAGTAAATTGCCCTTTAATGAGATGTACGTGGCTGCAAGTTTCTAATTATCTCATTGATGTCTGGTTGTATGTTGCTAATTGCAATTCGCATATCATCTTCAGGGTTTAAACGCGAGCGGTATTTAGTTTTTATTGAAACTAGTTTCCTAAATCCAGTTTCACATAAATACGTTGATGCAAATTGTATTAACACACTGATGGCATTCTTGCATAAAACGGGATATTGTTTTTCCATGGATAGCCAAAATTTTTGGCAAGGCTGATTCTTAAATTGATTTCGAAGAGTATAATCACTAATTAGATCTATCATTGCTCTTTCTCACTAATTTGAAGAGTTGAACTGCATATGTTAAAGGAAAATGGATCACGAATCCAACCAAGATCATTTTCAGGAAAATCCTCGAAAAATTTTCATTTAACTTTTCAATGTGATTGGAAATGATGTTTTTAAATGTAAATATATCTATATTATTTTCCTTGATAAAATCATTAAAGCAAGGGAACATGTCGGTGTTGTTTTTATTCAGTTCCGTTTGCCAGAGACTAAGCTTATTCTTAAAAGCTTGAATTTTACTGGCTGAAGTTATGATAGTTGAATTCTCACCCTGCAAGCTCAAATTTAAGTCGTTAAGTTTTTCGAAAATATCAACTAAATAGCTCAGCTTCCCTAGCCAAACTTCATTGATATAATAACTTGCCAATCTATGTTTCTTTTCGATTAAAAACATGTACACTTCATTTCTCAAATCAAATATCCGTCGTAGATTTTCCCACGTGAAAGCCATCTGACTTCGGTGTGTAACAGTAATCTCTCATACGTTGAGCCCATCTCATTGCAAAGTATTGAAATCAGACGGCTGTTGTGGCTGTTGCATTTAATGTAGTTAATTGAACTAACAATGTCTTGTAATATGTTGTGCAACTCTTCATCCATATCTTTTGCAACAAGAGCTTTCCGATGAATCATACAGTGATTAAATACCATATGAGGCGCCACCTCCTGAATTAAGCCTCTGAGCTCTTTATTTGAACCTGTTAATGCTGCAGCACCATCAGTACAAACCGCAACACAGTTTGCCCAGGTAAGGGACTTTGTTTCAAAATATTAATTTATTACTTCGAATATTTTTTCTCCAGCTGTTTTTCCTTCCAAACTTTTGCAACATAAAAACGTTTCTGTTATATCTTCATTAAAAATAAACCTAACGTAAATAATTAGTTGTGACATTTTAGTAATATCAGTAGTCTCGTCCACTTGTAAAGCAAATACAGATGAATTTTGTATGCGCTTTATGACTTCTGACTCGATATTTCGTGAAATTTCGGAAATCCGCCAAGACACGGTATCTCCTGATAATGGTCATGCTACAACTTCATGCGAACACTTCACGTCTTAACTCTGACTATCAGATACACCGCGTACCTCGCCATCTGATTGGCTGATCACGGAAGCGAATTTTTCCCTTTTCCCTGCGGTTAACGTCTAGTCAAATAGGCGCTTTTCAGTAAAAATGGCGAATTACCGCAAAGAGGGCACTATCTACCGGAGTGAAAAACTTGCGTCTTCACACTTTACATACATTACACATTACGGTCAAAGAAAGAGTGGACAGCATGAAATTGAAATTAAACAGTGAGTGACGGTGCTTCACTCTTTATATATACACTGTATGGTATGCAGCATGCAGGCATAATGCATTTCAGAAAAATTTAGAGACCCCCCAAAAACTTCTGGTGACCCCCACAGGGGTCACGACCCCTAATTTGCGCACCACTGACTTACTTAATAACCTCATTTACTTTATTGTTCTGGACAGAAACAGAACCAACAATATCTTGAAGTATACCTGATACTACAAACATCATTGAATTTTTCATTAAACTATTCTCAAAACTGAATAGTTTTCAGAATATTCCAGTAGTAAGTCCAAACAAAATTTTACTTCCTCCTTTTCATATCAAATTAGGGTTGGTGAAAAATTTCATTAGAACCTTGGGACAAAATAAGAAACTTTCTGATTATCCACAACCTCGAAAGTCTTCTAATATGTGAACATGTATCACTTTTTAAAACACTTCTTTCAAGAAATATTTATGTCATTTTTTTTGGGGGGGTTCACTGTTGCTTTCTCCATGCACACAGCAATACTTTTTCACCTAAAAAAGTATCAGAAAACTGCACAAATTTTGATCACTTAAGTAGTATAACTTCATGGGATGCAAAAAAACCTTGCATTTTCACTGTTGGCCAAAATGCCCCGTTTTGGAATAAATGCAACACTTTCTTTTTCATCAGCCAGCAAACTCTACATTCAAATTACAATTCTTTATAAGAAAAATAATGTACTCAACAGAAAAATGAACACATAATTTGATGATGGAAATCCACTTTCAAATGCTGCAAGTGTGCGCATACCTTGGTTGCCATATAAACATATTTGGGCAACACCATGGGTTCCCTATTTCGATATCAGGTTGATGCGTACATGGACAGCAGTGTCAATTTGTACCGCAATGCCGAGAATTCCGCAATTCTCCGATTTTTTTTAATCACAGTGCACAAGGACAAAAGACCGGGAAAAAGAAGGTTAAGCGTTTTATTAAGAATTTTACTGTTGCTTCTTAATCCAGTTAATTTGTAGCTCTTTTTTTTTTTTTTTTTAATTTTGAATGTTTTATGAATATTTCTTTTACATAGCTTTTAGTGCTTCTTTATGGATGTTTCTTGTATTTTTTATTTCATCAATTCATTGACGGTTTATGTAATTTTCAGTGCACTGCTCTTTATAAAATGGCTACCGTTTTTCATGTGTTAGGTTGGTGAACAATTAGTTGTGAGAGAGTTTGGCAGACAGTACAAGAATAACAAAAATTCTTACATGAAATATTTCTCAAGTGCCACGGATTCTGACAGTAAAAGTCACCTATGCATGATAAAACATGTACGCATGTGCAAGTTAAGCACAACTAACTCTTCCCTTGCACTGTAATTTTATCATACACTGAGCATGTGGTATATTAACATTTCTTGTGTCAAAAAATAAATGTAAAAACTACACACAATTTTTTTTTGAACAGGCACACTAATATAAGTTAGTGTGCCTCCCTCTTGGAGTTAACTTTTTATCTTAAAAAAAACTCTTTCTAGATGCATTCTGACAACTCTTTTCATTAACCACTGTAATCAGTGGCAAGTAGTGAAGGTTAAACAACTCTAGCAAGCATTAATTACATTAAAAGAAATTTAAAACCAGAAATTCCTATCTATAAATCACATACTAAAGGTGCTCTAATGAAAACACAATGAACAGTAAATGAAACTAAATTAACTCAGCAAATAATCTCTGTTTTTAAAGGACAGCAAAACTTAAGTCATGAAGGAGGCTTTAATACATACACTGTGTGTGACATCATTTGCAATACAGATGCACCATCTGTCAACTTTTTGCGTTGTGACTTTCTTTTTGCTCAAATGGCAACTGTAAAAGAGTTGGGAATAAAAAATAAACATTACAGCTTAGTCTCCCCACCAAAAACAAAACAAAACAAAAAAACAAAAACAAAAAAAACAAAAAAAAAAAAAAAAAAACAAAAAAAAAAACTCATTATCATTTGTTTTATTTCTGCTCTCCCATTAATAAAATTTCAAAGAAGCTTGTTCTCTATAGTATATTTACTGTTCATACATCCAATGAACCTACAATTGGTGACTGCATTCATGATTAATTGATTGTGATTAAATTTCTACAAATGAGAGTGCTGAACCAGATATCAGAGAGATTAACAACTGTTAGAGTAAATCTAAAAAATTTGTCTTTCTTCTTTTCTTTTTGAAACTGGCCCAAAATATGGTTTCTTCAAATCAAAACAAAATTCTACAATGCTGGGATCATGTCTGACCCCAAAAAATACGATTATGCAGTCAGTTCAATCAAAGCAGGGACACTGACACAAGTTGTTGACATCTTCCAGATGACGGCAAATATCCAGCCATTAAAAACAGGCTTATTTTGCCAATTCTGAATGACAAAACACTCAGAAACTTCTGATCGAATTAAAATTAGGTGACAGGAAACCATCCCAACTTCTCAGTGAAATGTGCAACTTGGCAATGGAGCATGTGCTGGATAATTTTCTTAAAACCTTAGAGATATAATAACTACTATTTAATATGCACAGCATTTTATCTATAAATAGTGATGTTTTGTCCTATCTATCTGTGGCTGAGAAGATATGAGAATTAAACCCAATCCACCTCAGGTAGCTTACATTGTTTCTCCATCATTTAATAACAATATTGCCCAAGATTTACAGAAACAGATATCAAACTTAGAACTGCAAATAGCAGAAATGAGTAGATGTACAGATTCTAGTCCACAAAGACTGGATACAGATCGAATTCAAGAAATCATTATAAAAATAAGTGAACCAAATAATTGTTACTTTCATCAATGCTGTGACAGAGAGCTTACAAGTGCCATGCAAAATATCATGTTTTGAACTGGCTTTCAATTATGACCCAAAATCAAGGGATTGAGCCGAGTCATCTGTATATCCATGACAAAGCATCAGTAACTTATTTTTTAATTGACACTGGGGCAGAATTGAAGATATCAATAAAACTACCACTGGAATAGACATTCTTCCCCATTTTAACTAATTAGTTGACCATGAAAATAGAAAATTAATCAACGGTACTGCCTACTTGATGAGTACTGGTACTTTGTGTAACAATGGTGTTATGGCGTTCCTCTATGGATGCCATTTTTGCGTTGCTACAGATAAAACGATGATAGCTTAGCTCGATGATTTTTAACCTTTTTATTTAACACTAGAAAAAGGTATATACTTTAACACACGTTCACTGACACACAGTCACATTGATTACTGTTTGCACGATAAGCATTTTTATAGTTAGCGAGTCCACATAGGTGAAAAATCATGAAAGTGAAGTGGAAGATAGGTGAGTGCGTGCTTCACCGTCGGCAGCCAGGAACAGAGTAACCAGTCCAAATTTTCTTTAGTGGAGAAGAGGGAGAAAGCCGGTAGCGCCCTCTCTTGGGCCAGTGGACAAATAATAATAATAAAGAGTTCTCCACAGTATTCCCCCCCCCCCCCGAGTACCAAAGGTACGATGAAAAAAATCAGCTCACAAATATCTGGAGTTGAAGTGCACACGTCTTCCCAATCGTGTGACAACTGGTGGAGCACTGGGAGGAAGCGTAAGGTCAATCAAAGGAGGAGCATCTGGAGAAACAGTTAGGTCCGGAGAAGCAGGAGGATCGCTAGTCACAGGAACCTGAGTGTTTGAAGCTTCGAAGAAGGCAGGCTTCAGTCTGTCTATTCCCAGAATGGTTTCCTTGTCGCACACGAGAACGGTGAAATGTTTATTGTTACGTGCACAGACCTTGAAGGGTCCATTGTATGGAGGAGTGAGTGGTGGTTTCACCGCGTCGTTTCGCACAAACACGTGAGTGCAAGTGCTCAGTGCATGGTGTACGAATGGGGTGGATTTGCTGTGGCATGATGTAGGAGTCGGAGACAGCTTCTTCATCGCCTCTTAGAAAGTCTGGAGAAAGGATGCTGAATTGACTGGAGCAGAGGATGGCTGAAAGAACTCAGATGGCAATCAAAGAGCTGTGCCGTAGACAAGTTCAGCAGATGTACCTGCAACGTCTTGCTTGAAGGAAGAGCATAAACCAAGAAGCACAAGAGGGAGTGATGTTGTCCAACGGGTATCATTATGGCACTTTAGAGCTGCTTTTAGGTCGCAGTGCAAACGTTCCACTAAGCCGTTGGCGGAAGGATGGTATGGCGAAGTGTGAATTCAACGTATTCCAAGCATAGATGTCAGAGAAGCGAAAAGGTGGGACTGGAATTGTCGACCTTGATCAGTAGTCACAATGGATGGTACACCAAATCGTGCAATCCAATGTGAAAGGTGAATTGTCGAGCCACAGAGTCAGCAGAGATGTCCTGAATGGGAAAAGCTTCAGACCAATGAGTAAATCTGTCAACGCAGGTGAGTAGATATCGGTAACTAAGAGATGGTGGCAGAAGACCGACGATGTCAATATGAACATGGTCGAATCGTTCGGAGGGCATCATGATTTTTTCCAAATGGCTATGTGTGCCAGGTAACTTTCGAACGTTGGCACATGATGCAGGAACGAGTCTAATTGGCAATGTCCTTTAGCATGGATGGCCAAACGAATCTTTCTTGTATAAGCTTTTTGGAAGCTCAGATACCTGGGTGCGACAGGTTGTGGAAACAGTCAAAAACTTTTCTTCTGAAGTCAAGTGGTACATAAGGTCAAAATCTGTTGCTAGAAGTATCGCACAATAGTTGGAGATCCCGAGTAAGTTATAATGACTGGAATTTCAATGAGCAGTTTGAGTCTTCACTCAGACATTTTAACTCCTCATCGGTGGCTTGCGAGTGGGCAATAAGTGTGAAATCCAGCGGTGCCTTGACATCGATGCCTTGAATATGCGACAGAGTATCTGCAACGACATTGCTGGAACCTGATCTGTGCTGAACTGAGCTATGTAATTTAAATGACGAATGTCTCGGGGAAGCAGAATTTGATTTTGATGTGAATGCATAAGTTAGAGGTCGGTGATCAGTAAATATAGTGAAGTGTTGACCTTTGAGATTATGCCTGAAATATTTTATAGCTGCATAAACAGCTAATAACTCTCTGTCATATGTGCTGTATTTTTGTTCAGTGGGGGATAGCTTACATAAGAAAATTCCTAGCGGCTGGTAGTTATTAGCGTACCAAACATTTAAGACAGCTCCGATTGAAATGTCAGAAGCATCAACCATAATACTTAGCTTTTGGTTAGGAGAGTGGTAGGAGAGAGTGGCAGCATTAATAAAGTCGTGATTATATTTTTCAAATGCTTGATTCAGTTCGTCATTCCAAGGAACGGGGTGTTTATCATTTTTACGTGAATCTTTTAAGAGTTCATTCAGTGAAGCTTGGGTCTCAGCTGCCTTTGGTAAGAAGCGGCAATAGAAGTTTATCATGGCTAAGAAACGTGAGCTTGACCACAGTGGTACGTTTTGGGAAGTTGGCAATTGCTATTGTTTTTTCAGGCAGGGGTTTTACACCTGAAGCAGTAATGAGGCAACCTAAAAAGGAAACAGATGGTTTTCCGAGTACGCATTTGTTAGGGTTTAAGGTCAAACCATGTTTTTTTTTTTAAACAATCAAACACTTGACGAAGATAACAAATGTGCTCTCCGAATATAAGCATAAGTTTTAAAGTACTACTAACTAAGAATTTTCGTGGCTTACCTCCGAATTATACGAGAAATATCTGCTCAGTCAGCCGCAGATTCAGCATAACACAATTCACTTATAGAAAAATATTCCGGAAAACTTATTTTGTGATATGTAACCACGTTGCAGGATATACATGTAAATCACTTCTAAGCACTTTGACATTTTCCATGAAGCACATTCACAAGCACGTTGTTAAGGAGACACAACTGTTTTTCACACTATCTTGACAATAACACAAAAGTAATGATGGATTACAACATTCGTTTGCATTAACAGACGATATTTTCACTTCACAGAACTTTATGAGCACAGAAAATGACGATGCAAGCAGGTTCCAGGAGGCACGTGTTTACTAACTTGACGGGTCATCATTTATGGCTTTCGTCTATGGATGCCATTTTTGGGTTGCTGCAGATAATACGATGATAGCTTAGCTCGATGATTTTTAATCTTTTTATTTAACACTAGAAAAAGGTATATATTTTAACACACATTCACTGATACACAGTCACATTGATTACAGTTCGCACGATAAGCATTTTTGTAGCAAGTCCACGTAGGTGAAAAATCATGAAAGTGAAGCGGAAGAAAGGTGAGTGCGTGCTTCTCTGATGGCAGCCAAGAACAGAGTAACCAGTCGAATTTTCCCCTTGTGGAGAAGAGGGAGAAAGCTGGTAGCGCCCTCTCTTGTGCCAGTGGACAAATAATAATAATAAAGAGTTCTCCACAGTGTCACTCCCAAATTCAATGCTAACCAATACAGATATTTAAATAAATTTCCCTATTTAAACCCAACATAAAATATGATACAATTAAAGAACATGATGTGCAGCATTATATCGAAACCAAATAAAACCCCATATTCTCTAAAGTCAGAAAACTTTCTCAAAAGTTGATTGCTGTGAAAGGGAGTTTGACTATATGCTGCAAGAAGGTCTCTGCAGGCCATCCAAAAGCAGCTGGCCAAGTCTATTACATTTCACTTTAAAAACATCCCGTGACTAGAGGCCATGCGGTGATTACCATGGGCTTAACTTTTTGAGGGGCAGGAAAAGGCAATTAACTTTTTCAGGAAAACTCTTGTTTTATTTACTATATCAGGTGCTACAATGAAATTATTTGTGACAATCACACATATTTTGTCCAAGACGCGTGAAAAAAATGACCACTTCTGGTGGTTAGTATCAGTGACCACTGAACACATCCCTACAAATCATTCTCTATGATTGTGTATTTAATTATGGCAAAGCACACTAGGGCTATCTGCCTAAGGGGAGGGATGCCTTCGTGGAGGACTTTCTAAGGGAAACTGGCTCGTATGCACGTTACACATGGGGAAAACCCTGAAAACACCCATACAGCCAGCCCGTTCGCGGGATTCGAACCTCAGACCGAACTACCAGTATTTAGCGACTTTACCGCTCGGCCGCTGGTGAGCCCATTCTCTATGATACTCATCGAAACAGTTGTTCTTTTTCAAGCAGAGTGCAATTTTGCATGTGCTGCATTCCCACACTGTTCTTATAGGCTTTTTCTTGGTGCTGCAGAGTGCACATTGTCGTGATGTTGTCTTCGATGGCTGATGCTTATTTTCTTGAAGATGAATTGCTGCATCAACTACTGGCTTATGTTTCTTGATTGCCATCTAGTGAGCTACAAGGGAACTTCAGAAATGGTCAGTCTTGAAAACCACTCACACGAGTGAGAAGACGGTCAATAGAAAAGGTGGTTACTGTAGGTACCCACTGCCCTTCAAAGAGTAAAGGCCCGTTTCCACTGCTGCGTATGCGTTGCGGTGCGTATGCGTTTCTCCAATCAGCGAGCGAATTCACTTTGATTGACATCTGCAATCCGGTCGGTGTGCGGTGACGGATGACATACGGATGGAGTTCAACAATGTTCAACTTCTATCCATATGTCTGCGGTTGCGTTGGGGTCACGTGGTGAAAAAGGAGCAATCAGGTGCAGTGACTAAAAATTAATGGCGGCAGAAGTAGTGATGAACGCTCGCTAATAGGGAAAGAATGTTTTGCTAAAAAATACTTATTTCTGAATTAACATTATAGCGAGAAATCTGCGTGCTGAAAATGACAGCAATCAGCTGAATTTAGTTTAAAATTATAAGAAAAACAAGATAACTGCAACTACAGTACTTGTTCGTTCAAGAAAATCAGCGGCAAAAATTATATGAAATAGCAAAATTTGTTCTGATAATCATTTTTTAGTTCTGCATACTCATTTAGCTTTAATGAAAATGAATGTCTGACTATATCAAACTGCTATAGCAAATTAGATATGATTAAAAGATTTGCTATTCTTTTCTTTTGAAACAGGTAAAAACTAAAAACGTTAATTATAAATTAAATTTGATAGCCTTTTAAATACTCCAGTTCATTGAAGAGTATGTTAAATTTGTATTTCCGTTTATAAATATATCTTTTTGGATAACATATATTTGTAAGCACATGAAATATATTTTTAGCAGCCCGTTTAACTTCAATCGGAACGCCACTTTAAAAGATGATGATTTTTCAAAAAATGTACTAGAAGCTGAAGAACAAACTCTGGTGAATTTTTCAGACAATAGCAAAGTGAAATAGGACCAAAAAACTTAAGTTTTAAGAATTGATTTACTTGATGATGTATATAACCCAAAATATGCATGCGACTTACGTGTGATCCTAGCTTAGTGGTAAAGCTGATGGTAACGATGTCCACTTTTTAGAGTCGTGAGTTCGAATCCCATACGCTTTTTGCACCATGTCTGCAACTTTCTTACCTTTTTATTCCAATTTGATCTATATTCGTGTTTTATAATTTATTTCTATTATTATATGCATTAAATATATTGTTTTATTTATGCTCTTATTTATTTAAATTTTTCCCACAAAAAAGTTTGAAAATTATATAATACTAATTTAAAGCATATCCTGTACATATATATTTGAATTTAACAAACATTCTCTATTCGTAAAAAGCAAATTTAAAGTTAATTAAATTTAAATGAAATTTAATGCAAACAAAGAAATGATTAATTATTGCTGTGCAAGTATCAAAATCCATGAATAAATATATAATTCCAAAAATTTATTAATCCTTAAAAAATTTATAAAAATGCATAAGTGAATAATGGGATAGATTATTAATCCTAAAAAAATTATAAAAATGCATAAGTGAATAATAGGATAGATTATTAATCCTAAAAAAATTATAAAAATGCATAAGTGAATAATAGGATAAATAAATTTTTGGAATTATATATTTATTCATGGATTTTGATACTTGCACTTGATTTACATATGCTCTCAGAATTTAAATGATATTGTATATTAGTTCGCAGCAATAATTAATCCTTTATTTGTTTGCATTAAATTTCATTTAAATTTAATTAACTTTTAATTTTTACGAATAGAAAATGTTTGTTAAATTCAAATTTCATTCCTTGCAGCAATGGCGCAAGAGAATTATTTAAATTAAATTTATTTTGAAACCCTGCAGATATATAATATATATATATATATATATATATATATATTCGTTTCACTTTTATGTGAATGTATATACATGTGCTCAGACTTTGGGATGTTTACGACTCTAAACTTTCATTCCAATTAACATGAAACAGTATTAATGCCCTAAACATTTTTTTAACAAAAAATTACTATAATAATTGCTTTTAAATTCAGTCCTCTCCTGCAGAAGCGCAGGAATTAATTAATTAAATATTTCCATTTTCTTTACCTAATGTGTGTATATATAAAGAGAAAAATCTTATTTTTATAACTTCTTGTATAAAAAGAGATATGAATTAAAAATGTTTAAATTAAAAATAATATTTTATGGATTATGTATAAAATATAACTGCCCATAGTGCATTTTAAAACAAACGAGATTTCTAATAAATTATCCAGCTATGACCCTGAAGTCAGCGGTATACAAGCATAGCAAATTTTGCTTAAATATTGTGAACCTTTCCTTACAGTTGCTCTGTACTTTTAAAGTACCAACTATTTTTTAATCCCTTTAACTTTTTTATTTTATGTTATTTATTTGTTTACTTTTTCACTAACAGTACATTTTAGTTTTAATAATATATATATTATTTCATAATATTTAAGGCTTCTAGAAACACAAAATTTTTTTTAAAAATTTATGTCAGCTTCTATGGAATTCATGATGTTCATAATATGCATTATAACCTTACTTATCTAAAATTCCATATCAAATCCAAAACAAACAATACTCTCTTAAGCGGGGAAAATTCAGATGTTCAGCGTCGTAACTCGCGAACTGCTTGCGCCAAAATCTTACAGTGACACCTTGCGGCGGAAAATGAAAATATTTTACGCATACGCAGCAGTGGAAACGTTTGTACGGATGCCGTAGGCGTGCCTTCAATTGACGCAACGCGTTCGTACGCAGTAGTGGAAACGAGCCTTTAAGGGCTAGAGTTAATGCAAAGCGCCTTCAAACAATTAATGCAAACACCACACCAGACGCTGACCTATTACTATTTCTAACAGAATGTATACAAATATTCTACATTCGAAAACAAATTTTTCAACATTAGATTTGCTAAGGGCCTACCTACAGATTCCTGTTAATGAAGCTGATATTCCAAAGACCATTATCTTAACACCTTTTAGACTTCTCAAATTTCTTTATATGACATTTGGTTGACACTGGTTCCAAAGGTTTAAGAACATTGAACTGGGAGGCTTAGACTTTGTGTTCTGATATCTGGATGGCATTATTGTTGCTTCTCCAGATGTAGAAACAAATGAAAAAATCTTGATTTGTTCATCAGAAGGCTCAATAACTATGGACTGACAATAAACATTGCAAAATGCAAATTTGGTCTGAGCTTAAGTTAAATTTTTAGGTTATGAAATATCAACAGAAGGAATCAAACCTCTTCCATCAAATGCTAACAGAATGAAACAATATTCTAAACCAGAATCCTTCACAAGCTTACCCAGATTTTTACGAATGGTAAACTTTTGCCACCGCTCCATACCAAACTGCAACTATCATTGCCAATCTTTCTTAAAGGAACAATGAAAGATATGAATTATATGAATTAGGTTTACCTTTCCACTCTGATGAAAAGTTGACTCATCACTGAACATGATCAAGAAAGTCATCTTCCCACTCAAACAACTCACACGCAAAGTTAAAATGCACACCATAGTCATTGCTTTAAAGCATGTACTTACTAGTAACCAGTATAAGCACATGTGTAAACATTTTTTTAAAACCTTCCAAAATGTTGTCTTTGGCAAGTGAAGTTTATGAACTGATTTCCAAACAGATTTCTTAGGACTACAAAGGAAGGATGCTCTGACATGGTTCACATCCTCTACAGAAACGCTTGGTCATCTCGTGTGTTTTCTTTACAACCACGTTAGGTCATTTTGAATTGCCTATACCATTGGCACAGTGGTGTAGCTAGGGCGGGGCAAGGGAGGACATTTGTCCCCGGGTGCAGCATCCAGGCGGTGCCAAATTGATGTTACAAAACTTTTTAATGAAATGCTTTCCATTCTTGGCACACAGAAAGGGGCATAAATTCTCCCAGTTGACCATGGGAGCTGGAATCCTAGCTACGTCACTGCATTGGCAGATGTTTTTGCTACATGGGGATCACAAACTTTAAATAAAATACATGCTGAATTTTAATTACAGATTCATTCTTAGCAAAATCGCAGACCATAAAACCCTTTTATGCTCAAGAGTCACCATTTTGCTTATATAGTGCTGCAAGCGAGAAAACAACAAAGCAGCACTCACATACATACTTATCTAAAACTGTTTGAGTTGAAACTTATCAGCTTTCATTTAAGCATGGCTTGTTTAGCAAAAGGGAAGAAGCAGGATTTAACTGAATTAGCGGAGAGACTAAGTGCAGTGATAGAGGAAAATTTTAGAATTTCTGAGGATACGTACTGCTATTATCACTAGTTCCACGTCTGACGCGGAGTTTATGAAAGAATGTTTCAACCACGTCATCAATGATAGGAAAGAAATAGAAAAAGAACAGCGTGTTGAGAGAAAGAAAATGAACGGCTGTTTGAACTGCAGAAATTACAATTACAATCTAGTATTACTGCTAGTAGAGTGGAGTCTGCAACAGTGTCTTCTTCTCTATGTCTAAATTAGAATTGATGGTAAAAGTATATTTACGGGTACCCCTTGGCGAAAATTGGCGGTACATGGACACCGAGTTTGTGCAATTCTTTGACTTGCTATTTTGGCTTGTGTAGTGGCAATTTTTGAGCTAAAAATTGCTGCTACGCAAAGTTAAAATAAAAAGACAAATAATTGCACAAACTCGGTATTCATGCACACATCGACCTATTTTCACTTCAAAAAACATCAGAGAATTCCACAAACTTGGCATTGCACACTCCCTTGATTTTATCCATTTACACATCGACCTATTTTCACTTCAAAAAAATCATCAGAGCAATTGCAAAAACTAGGTATTGGGAATTCCCTTGACTCTGTCCATGTACACATCGAACTATATTCACTTCAAAGGAGCAGCCAACAAAAAAATATATAATCTCAATAAACTACATTTTAAATCAAACAATGAAATAACATAAAAAAAGGAAATTCATCTTTTCACTACACAAAGGAAATATCCACTTACCTTATTTACAAATTAATATGTTTTCAGTCAAACAAAATTCCTAAAATTACCTGAACTAGAATCTGTATACCGGCATCACCACATAAATTCACAAAATAAGAGTAAAAAATATCCTCCGTAATGCCGTTCCGACGTTCAACCATACGCATTTCCTTTCTACAAACAGGACACTTAATAATGGCTACTAAGTAAACCTTCATTTCCACACCAGTCAAGTAATGCTCTTTTCCTCTTTCTTTCCAAAGCATACAGAAACTTCAAATTAATCTTACCACATTCAGCCAGTTTACCGTCTGGCAGGCACAAAACAAGCAATATACTTCCTAACCAACACACATACAAGCCCTTACAAATTTACAGCAATCATGCAACCGATTACATCATAATAGGGTTTCTATAACATTCAACTACTCAGGCTACCATAAATGAAACAACTTGGCAATAAATGAAATAACTTTGCGATAATACAAGGGGTAACCTTCTCTCTACTCTAACCGAATTGAATAATTCCTAATTTTGATCCTAAAACAGTCGATATGAGTTTATTTCTCGACTTCTTCGAGAAGCAATTAACCCCTCTGAAGGTACCAGTTTCAAAATAGGTTGTCTATCTTGTTGGTCTACTGCCAACAAATGTTACAAAAAATCTGATGACGAGGCTTAGGATTATCAGAAAATTAAATTCTCTTAAAAAATACTACTTCAAATTGAGTGCTGAGAAATTTCAACAACTGTTTACCCAAAATAAGAAAGTTCCTGAAAAAACACCTGGACAGACATTTATTTTGACTTACAAAACTACTATTTCGATGGGTGGCTTAGAGAATCAGAGCCACAGCGTTTAAGCAGTTAAAGAATTTGATACTGGCAGATCAGATTAAAAAGAAAGCCCCCTCCAGATTATAAAGAACAGTTTTTGGATAACCGGAGTGAGTGGAACAACCCATTTTAGTTTGCTGACAAATGAGATCTGTATAAAGAAGTTAGACATGTACGAAATAAAAACATTAATAAGGAAATCTCTAAATTTCAACAAGACTGTCCCCAAAATTGTAGAGGTAATTCTCAACATACTAAAAACGCGTCATCAAGAGATAATGCAAAGAATGAAGATATTATAAATATTAATAATATTGTAAATTTATAATATAATAAACTTAGAAATAATCCACCCATTTACATACACTGTTCAAAGTCTTTAACAATAACCTAATTCATATTTTATATAGGATTAGACAGTTATTTTTGACCAAGAAAATATTTTGAGTAATTTTTTCTTATTTTATGTTTGCTGGGGTTTCTGTCACCTTGCTGTTGTTTTTGTTGCGACTTACCTCATTTGTCTGAACTAACATCAGATCAAATCCACGAATTATACTGTGGCTAGAAGTGCAATAAAAATGAAAAGATTAAAAGAAATGAAGCTTTAATAGTGATTACTTTTTTTAAAAAAATTGTTATTCTTAAAATATCTGTCAAGGTAGGTTCCGCAAAGAGACCTAAATTTTCAGTTTGAAATGGTATCAAAACATGAACTTTTTCACTGACACTTAGTATTGACTGCTTATTGCTTGTTCATTGCCAATGTCTGGTGTCGGCTTGTGTGTGTTAGATGTGTTTTCCACTTTTTTTAATATTAAATAAAGTTGGTTTTAACTGTTAGCTGAAGTCTGTGCCTTTCTACTGATGGAGTCTAATGGCGATAAACCATCACCATATTTTGGTGACCTAAAGAAAGACCTGCACTGCATACATTGTGGCTACACCTGCTTTGAAGACCGGTTTTGATTTTATCCATGGTCTTGTATGGAAGATGATTTCCAGTTATAAAATCTTGTGGTCCAGAACTTATCCAAATGAAGTATGCTACAGTTTTACGTGCTGCTGGAGAAAGTTTTTGAGCAACCTAGGTGGATTCTGTGATTTCACTGTGGTACTGTGTTAGTACGAATGATTCTTAAGAACATTTTGGT
Source organism: Stegodyphus dumicola (assembly GCF_044657685.1). Lineage (NCBI taxonomy): Eukaryota > Metazoa > Arthropoda > Arachnida > Araneae > Eresidae > Stegodyphus > Stegodyphus dumicola. The sequence continues at coordinate 95,098,834 of NC_140781.1, read as the reverse complement.
GAATATTTTCATCAAATTGTGTATTGATACTGAAACTGGTTTACCTTTTTAAAGTATTGGTTTTCTGAATGCGGGTATGATTAAATTATTTTTTCATATTATTGTTTTTTAGTGTTTAAGTGTTTTTCAAGTTTAATTGAATTTTTGAATTAAGTATTAAAGATTTTAAGTGTATTTTTTTAAGGAAAATATTTTTTTACCACGCATTTTTTGTCTCCACTGCAGTCTGTTTTTCCTTATTAATAATGTGTACAGTATATTTTTACTAGGTGACTATTTTACTTACAGATGTGTAATACATCTTCTATCTTTTTATACCATTCGTTAGTACTGATATTTATCTAGTGTTTCAAATTAGAATCATATATCTTTTCTGAACTTAATAGTCATGTTGAGTAAGGAAAATTCTACTGATGATTTTGCAACTGAAAATATAGCAGCTACACAGGTACTGCAAAACTCAGCAATAATATATAATCTATTCTGGCTGCTCTCAGTGAAGATGATTTGAGTAAATTGGCTATGGTCGCCGACAAGATTACTCAATTCACATCTCACTCTTATATGAATACGGCTATCATAAAATCTCAGCCAAGTGAATCCGCTCTAATTTGTCTGGAACTCCAGGTAGTGTAACTGACAAAGCAAGTTAGAGAGTTAACCTCTGCCTTAGGACGCAATTCTCGGAGTCCTAAGTGTAATTTTTGGCATTCATACCGACATGGTAGGTACCACGAACACACTAATCGTTACAACCAGCGAACAGATGACCTTTATCCTATAAATTTAGGCAAGGGTACAAGTAAATGGCAGTCTCTGTGTTCGTTTTGTAAAGTGGGAAATGTCAAATCGCTTGTTGGCCAAGGTGGTGATTGCAGGGTGAATCATATACTTTTGGCCGACGCCTAGTGAAAATTAAAATATTTGGGTGGATGTGTTGGTTTTACAAAAAACTATGCTCAGTGTTCTAAGCCTTCTAATTATTTGGCTTTGTTCACCCCAAATGAAACTAAGATTCCCACATTTAGCATTGAACATCTTACTTTGGATTTAAATTTACATTGCATATTCACTGACTTATTCGCTGTTGCATATTTAAATTAGGAAATTTTGGGTTCTTATTTCTTTAAAAAATAAGGATTACTTGCTGATCTTGCTAATAATTGCCTTATCGATTCAAGGACTGGTTTGTTATCCCGCGGCAAATTGTTTATGAGTTTATTTGATTTAGGCATACCTGTCTTCTTGGTAACTCTAGATTTGATAAATTACTAGCTGAGTATCCTGAACTCACTATATCTTCTTATGTAAGCAACAATAATCAAACTTCAACAATTTTTTATTATAATGAAGGACCCCCAGTGTTTCCCAAACACTGTCATTTGTTGCCAGATTTACTCAAGGCGGCACGAAAGAAGTTTGAGCAACTTATGTCACAGGGAATCATTCAGCCATCCAAAAGTGCTTTGGTCAGCCCTCTTCACATGGTCCATAAGGCTAATAGTGACTTATAGACTAACAGCATTCAAGTAGTTGTAGTCATCGCAAGGGACTACAACTACTTGAATGCTGTGACTAATCTTCACCGGTATCCTGCACCCCAAATTCAGGACAATACACAGATTTTTTCTGGACAAAATGTTTTTTCAGTACTTGATTTGGTTAGTGTTAGGGTGTACTATCAAAAACCTGTTAACCCAGAAGATGTGCCTAAAACAGATGTGGCTACGCTGTTTGGATTATCTGAGGTCCTTAAAACCCTGCTTGATTTGTGAAACACAGGCAAAACATTCCAAAGATTTATTCAAGTACTTTATGGCTTACACTTCTGTGTTCCTTACATTGATGATTTGCATGTGGCTTCAGCAAATGAAGATGAGCATGAAAGCCACCTCTGTTCGATTTTTGATTGCAAAAAAAAAAAAAAAAAAAAAAAAAAAAAAAATACAGGTTAAAACTGAGCCTTCTAAATGTGTTCTGGGAAAGTCATTGGTATCATTTCTTTACTGTTTAATTACCCCTTCAAGTGTTTGACCTTTTCCTTAAAAAAACTGCGATAATTCCTAATGTTTTTAAACCTGCAATAATGTCTGAAGTAAAGAGGTTTTTGACAATGTTGAATTTTTATCAATGATTTTTACTAAAGCTCTGTTTCTCTTTTAAAAGGTTCTCAGATGAAAGGTAAATATTAAAGTCTTTAACAGTGTAAACAACTGTGCCTTTGAAAAATGCAAAACTGATCTAAAAAATTCAGTCGCACTTGGTTACCATGCCCCACACCAGCAGTTGTCATTGATGATCAATGCCTCAGATGTGGCTATTGGAGCTGTTTTTGCACTCGCAACTAGTGATGAGTCGGTACTACCGACTCGGGTATTTTGTAACGGGTAATGAAAATCGGTACATCCAAGAACCCGTTACTTCAGTACCGAAATCGGTACTTTTCGGTATTTGTTACTTCTGTACTGAAACAGGTACTTTTTGGTATTTGTTACTTCTGTACCGAAACAGGCACTTTTCGGTATTCGTTACTTCTGTCCCGAAACGGGTACTTTCGGTACTCGTTACTTCTGTACTGAAACGGGTGCTTTTCGGTACTCGTTACTTCTGTACTGAAACGGGTACTTTTCGGTATTCGTTACTACTGTACCGAAACGGGTGCTTTTCGGTATTCGTTATTGGAGGATCGATGTGGGTTCAGCTCACTTCGGTTTTGGTACGAGGACAGTAGTATCTGGTTGTATTTGCGAAATGGTGATATGCGCTCCTTGTGTCCATGAATGACCTTGAAATAGAGCATGGAATGGCAAACGTGAAAGGGAGGAATTTCCGTTCCGTTCGTCACGGAGACTAAAGTTTGAGATAGTATAATTAATTGCCTTTGTGTGCGTGGGAGGACGAGTGTGAAATAGTGGAAATTTTTCGAAAGGCTGTTCATTGTGTGTGTGGGGGGGAATAGTAGCAGTTGGAGTCACTGTCGCCGGCACTGCTCGCTTGTGATTGGTGTCGGTATAGTCAGGAGGGAAAGGGAGGGGAGCGCTAGATGATTAGCAATCCGAATTGTGCATGTTTTAATTTTTCATCGTTTGTAGGAGAAAAACTGTGTGGATGTGAAATGATTGATTTGGTAAGTTGCTGTTGTTGGATTGGTGAATGGAATCAACTACCAACTAGATAACTTCCTTTTCCTCAACATATTTTTAGCATAAATCATGAAAAATATTTTTCGTTTGCTTGCTTAATAGGGCAACGTAAATCATATGATTCTTTTTAAATAAATATGATCTTTTTTTATCCCGCTGTACCTACTTCAGAAAATGTCACAGCATTTAGTGGATCACTAAGCCAAACAACATAAAATACAGATGCAATTTTAAACTTTTCTAATGAAGAACAAAGATAACTGACCCACTTATGATAATTCTTCCCCCTTCTAAAAACAGATTTCTATCTTGCCAAAAACTAAACTTAGGTCACATGCCTAACGCAGGATTGTCAACGCCTGCTTTACCCCCCAGGACATGACGACGCTCCTCCGATAGGAAGAGAGGTAAACTTTGACCTGGCAGTCCGAATCTTCTTTTTTTTTTTTTTTTTTTTTTTTCACTCCCTCTGGAGCTTATTTGAGGGGGGGAAAACTATCGAATGGAACACCGGAAATTATCCAGACATGTTTATGTAAACATACATGTCCCTCCTCCCTTTTTTTCCTTTGCGTTTTTTTGCTCTTTCATGCCTGATTAATAGAATCATTAGGCGATATTGCACTTACCATTTACACATCATAGTGCTGATTTCAGAATTTGCAGCTGGAGTGAACAGTGGAAGTCGTTAATAGAATTTTTTTTATGCTTATCTGACGATGCTGATGACCATCTCCCAACTTCGTCACTTTCCCCATAAGATTCATTCTTGTCTCGTACTGGTGAGTATCGGTACGTTATAGAATTGCTTAGTCTCTATCAGTTTCTTACGCCTCAGAGAAAAAAAAAAAAAAAAAAAAGAATTACAAAATGTCTAGTAAGAAAAAGAAATTCAGCTTGGTTTCGCAGCACTTTTCCTATACTAATGAAGACGAAAAAGTTATGTGTGACATTTGTAAAGACCTTTTATCCATCAAAGGTGGTTCAACAGGAAATTTAAAAAAAAAAACATTTGCAAAGGAAGCATCCTTGTGTAAATCTGCACGAGAAACGCGCTTTGCCAAATCAAGATGTTGATGATATTGATGCCGCTCCAGCCCGTTCTGTCGTCACTAGCCCTGGAGATGGTGGGCAACCATGCACATCCCAGCAGACTACACAACTTATGGTAGACAACAGTGCTTGTGATATTATCGGTGTATTTTCACAAAAATCCCAGTCCAGCATAATGCAGTTTGTCCAGAGAAATATGATGGATGTACATGAAAAAAAAAGTAATCGATCGCGCACTGATCAAAATGGTATATAAGGATTTACAACCAATAAGTATCATGGAAAATGAGGGATTCCGAGAATACTCAAAGGCTTTGAATTCAACCTATTCCTTACCTTCACGGAAAACGGTTTCTAAATCTTTGCTTCCTGCTGCTTATGAAGAAAAAAAAGAATAGTTTAAAAAACGTTCTTAGTGCTGTACAAAATATCTGTTTGACTGTAGACTGTTGGAGCAACCAAAAGGCTGAAAGTTATATGGCCATGACAGGCCATTTTATTGACGAACACATGCAAAGGAAAATGGTACTGATTGACTGCTCAATTTTTGATGAACGTTATTCAGCCAAAAATATTGCAGAAAATATCATATACATTTACCAACCTTATTTTCCGATGGAAAAAGTGTCTTTAATAGTGACTGACAATGTCAAAAATATGATTAACGCTGTCGACAGCGAACTAAAGTTAAAACATTTAGGATGCATTGCACACTCTCTCAATTTGGCTGTCACAAATTCTCTAAACGAGGTTAACGACCTTCTAACGAAAATTAGGTATATTGTGATAGTTTACAGAAGTAACATCGCTGCAAAAAATCTGCGAAAATATCTGTGCTCTAGCGAGGAGAGAAAAGACTTAAAAGTCATCTTAGATGTGAAGACTCGTTGGAACAGCACGTTTTATATGGTAAAACGTTTCCTTGAACTGAAAGACGCTATTCGTTCTACAGTGGGTTTGATGACCGACCCCCCCAGAGGCTCTTGATGTGCCAGAATGGGAAAGTGTCCAACATCTTTGTGACGTTTTTAAAGCTTTTGAAAAGGTGACTTGCGAGTTGAGTTCGTAAAAATACTTGTCAGCATCTATGGCGCCTGTGTTAATCGGCGGACTTCAAAAAATCTGTGAAAATCTGCTTAGTAAAAGTGTTAATGAACAAACAAGTACAAAATGTGGTACTAGTACTACAACGTGAATTGGGTAATAGATTTACAACTATCGATTCAAGAGAAGACATTGCTCAAGCCACTTTCCTTGACCCCCGAATAAAAAAATTGGGGCTCAAATGTGATGTTGCCAAAAAAATTGAAAGTGATATTATCTGCGAGTTATCAGTAGTTGCACAAACTACCCATAATCTTGTTGAGGATATGGAAGGGGATGATGAAGAGATAGACGAATCATCGGTTTGGTTCGAGTTTGAGAGTAAAGACTCTCGAACTTCATCAGCTCCTGCAGCAGACGCGGCGATCGACAAAGCTGCGGCAGAAGTGAAAAGATACCTGCAAGAGCCCATTCTTTCCAGGAAATCTGATCCACTGGAGTGGTGGGAAAAGAATAAAAATGTATTTCCTTATTTGTATGAATTATCATGGAAAAAATTAGGCCTTGTGGCTACTTCAGTGCCATGCAAAAGGGTGTTCTCTAAAGCTGGATTAATACTGAATGATCGGCAAAACTGTTTGAGTGGACAAAAGTTGAAACAACTAATTTTCTTACATTACAATTATAATATTTAATCATTTGTTGATCTTCTTAAAATTCCAACCTAAGTTCAGCTTAAAATGTTATTTCTATGTTTATTTTCGCTGCATTATTTTCAAAACTGTTTCTGGGAGTCAATTTTTTTATGCTTAATTTTTTGTTACATGTTTTAAGTGGTCTTTATAAAAAAATAGAAGGAATTAAATGCCCAAAATTTCCATAAAGTTAAAAAATTTGATACTTTTATAACGTTTTGCACAGCCTATCAAAGTTTTATTTGTTTTAATTAAATGAAATATTACTTCATTCAAATGTCAATTTCTTAAAAAAAAATATTATTTTGAAATTGTATTTAGATTATTAATATAATATAAAGTTCTACAGTTCTATTATTTACTTAGCTGTACTCACATATGTTAAGTTCTCATATAGTTGAAAGCATGCTATCTTATTTTCTAGTGTTTAAATCATCTTTAATTTAAATTTTTATATCGAATGTACTTATTGAATTCATATAATGCGATTTTACAAATATTTTTGTTGCTTTTTGCTGTTACAGCATTCAGATATTACGTTCTCGTAGTTTTAAAGACATGCTGCCTTATTTCCTAGTGTTAATAATCTTTCACTCAAAATTCTTACGTCGAATGAGCTTTGGCTGTAATTTGAGTTTTAAAAATATTTTTTACCATTCTGTTGCATTTTTGTGTTTACTGCATCCAGGTATTTCGCTCTCACAGTTTTAAACCCTTTGCTATCTTATTTTCTAGTGTTTTTAATAATCTTCAACTCAAAATTGTTATATTGAATGTGCTTTTTAAAATCATATTGTGCATTTTTAAAAATATTAACCATTTTGCTGAAATTTACTTATTACTGTAGTACATCCAAATATATTACATAATCTCACTTTTCAAAACATACCTCATTTTCTAGTGCTTTTGGTAATTCAAAATGGTAATCAAATATATATGTTTATGCAATTTTAAAATCATATTTTTTGTTTTTAAAAATATTTCTAATCATTTTGTTGTTTATTGTATGGTGCCAAATCTCCAAAAGTACAAATCTAACTCAAAATAAACCTAAATGTAATTTAAAAAGGAACAGTATAAACTTTTTTGTGGAAAAGCTCTTCAACCATGTGTATATGAATAAATGTGTAAATTTTATTTTATGAAAGTATTTTACAATTAAACACACAAGGTCATTTATGTTATATTTAATGTTTAAATTATCTTACTTTTTTATTCAGAATTTTTAATATATATAGGGGAGAGTAGAGAATAAGAGATTTTTCTTTTTTAAAATTTGGTAGCTTGAATAAGTTTTATTTTGCAGTGGTACTGAAGGTCATTATCTTATCTATAAGTGGGATAAAAGTTTGTGATTATTTTAATTTCTAGACCCTATGTAACCCTACGCCCTTTACTATCGAATTGAAGGTATTAAACGACTTCTGTGGTATGTTATTTATCCATATAAATAAAAAATATCATGTTAAAACAGATTGATCATTAAATTTCTGATATTTACTTAGGAAACTGCATCCTATCGGATTGCTACACAGCTAGTTATAGTTAATTTTCTATTTTAAATTTATTGAGACATTTTTACTCATAGTATAGTGTTGCATCAAAATTTCTATTTTCCGATTCTTTTTCCTTTGTTTCCCTCCAACAACACAACACAGCCGAAAAAACATAGTGTACTCTCCCTTCCTTCAATATCATACAAAGAAAATCTTCCGACGTTTTTCAAGTACGCAACTATGCTCATTTGGGGCTGTCCATAAATGATGTCACATTTTTCTGCAACATTTTGGACCCCCCGCCCCCTCTTTGTCACAAAGTGTCACACTTCAACGTACCCCCTACCCCCCTTTGTCACATGTCACGCAATATTACGTAAACGTATACTTGCAGTTCAAAAACGTAGCACTACGTTATAGATCATATTTCAGACTTTATTTTTAAATTTAAACTATATGTTTTAATGACATCTGTAAATATAACAATAATAATGATTCGTGCACTTATTTTGTATGAAATAAGAGAAAAGTTTACAGCAAAAAACATAATTAATACACAATAGCAATAAAATTACAATTTCTGCCGCTACCCTATTCTCAAAACCTACTCTGAATGCCTTTTTTTTTTTTTTTTTTTTGAAAGAAAGGAATGTAAGTAAAAAAAAAAATCACATGAAAGTTGCTTTCACCCCAATTAAGGAAATACCTTCAAATTTTGGTAATTTTAAAATAACTTCAAAATTCAATCTGCTGATTTTAAACATTTTTATTTTAATCAAAATATGTCACACTTCTTGTTACCCCCTCCCCCGCCTCGTCACAAACTGTCACAATTTCACTAACCCCCTCCTCCAAGCGTGACGTCATTTATGGACGACCCCTTTCACGAAATTGATAGAACACCCATCGATTTTGCTGCACCTGCACACAAGACACAACCGAAAGCGAAAATGTTTCCATCCATCCACTTCCCGTGCCACAATCCTCCCAACCTCCACTGGTCGTCAAAGACAATCTACACAAACCCAACACCAGAAACAACCCGCCGTGCTCTCCTGCTCCTCAGACACTTCCGTAGTTGACATGTTTTCTGATATTCAAAATCTTACTCCGTACAGATAAAATCAAACATGTGGTGACGTGGCAGAGTTCCTTCAGTGTACAAAATCGTTAGCTGCATATTTCGGTACTCCAAATCATTACTAGGGTACTCCGGTACAGCAAACCGTTACTAGGATACTGTGGTACAGCAAACCGTTACTCTGGTATTTCATTACTTCGGTACTCCAAATCGATACTTGGGTACTCGGTACTCGAAATCGGTTTTCGGTACTTTTCAAAGTAACAGTTACTTGAGTAACGGGTATTTTGTACCGGGTACTTGTCTGTACCCGTTACTCTTGTACCAGGTACAAGAATGTACCGAAGTTGCCCATCACTACTCGCAACGCAATAATAGCCTTCAGCCACTGGCCTTTTTCTATCAAAAATTGACTTCAGCAAAACTCAGTACAGTACAAGCAATAGCAAATTACTTGTTATCTACTGTGCTGTAAGGCATTTTCAACAATCTTGAGGGACAAGTTTTTACAATATATACAGATTATTGTCCTCTAATATTTCTGTTTAGAAAAAAAAGAAATAAAATCATATTCTGCATATGAATTACATTGCCCAATTCAGTGCCAACATATAACATGTTCCTAGGCCAGAAAATACTGCGGCAGATACATTCTCACGAATTACTGCTATCTCACGAATACTGATACTATTCTCACAAATATCTGGATATCACAAGTTATGCACAGATTGCTGAATTTCAACATGATGATCGTGAACTGATCTGTTGTCCACCAAAAGTAGCTCATTAAAACTACAAAAGATGGAATTGTCTCTTGGGATAAATATATATTATGATGCAAGTAGTGACAAGAATACGTCTCTTTGTTCCCAGCCAACTCCAGACAGCAGTATTTGATTCACTCCATGGACTTTCTCATCCAAGTATATGACCGACCAAAAAATCCAAGTATATGACCGACTTCTTTCTCGTTTTGTTTGGCCTTCTAAGTCAAAGGATTGTGCTTGTATCGACTGCCTGAAGTTCAAATTTATACATCATACTCATAGTCTATTCCAGTCCTCTGCTGTACTTAGTCAACGTTTTAAGTATGTGAATTTGGATATAGCAAGGCCTCTGCCTCCCTCGGAACGATACTCCTACCTTTCAACGCTCAGCAACCGATTTTCCCAATGGTCAGAAGCAATGCTAGTGAAAGATATTTCGGCTAAAACTGTTGCTCAAATGGTTTTCACCTACTGGATTGCTAGGTTTGGAGTTCCCATAAGTATTGATCAGGGCCGACAATTTGAGTTGTGCATGTTCACTATTAATAAACTTCTTGATATTCAGTGAACTTGGACTACCCCATAACACTCTGAAACGAATGGATTACTTGAGAGATTCCACCACTCACTAAAACAGGCATTGATGTATCATAATAATGCATACTGGATGGTGAGTCTTTCAATTGTGTTTCTCAGTCTTCAATCAACTAACAAATAAAATCTGGATGGAACCTGCTCGGAAATGTTACATGGAACTACTATTCGCCTTCCTGCAGAGATTTTGCAACCTAAGCAAGTTTCTAATTCTGTTGATCCTACTTCATTTTTACAGAAACTGTGTGAGGAAATGGCAGAAATGTCTCCAGTGTGCACATCAACCTTGTGTTAATGAGAGATAATTTGTATTGCAGTAGTGGCATCATTCATCTTTGCTGTGCTCACAATAGCCAGAGTATAAAATCACGGACTTTTTTGCCAAGACTCACTGATGACTTCTTGCTTTTATTGCCTGTTCATTGCCAATGTATGGTGTCAGCTCATTTGTGTTAATGTTAAATGTTTAACCTTTTGCAAGATGTGCTTTCCTTTTTGTAATGTTAAATAAAGTTGATTTTAACTATCAGCTGAAGTTTGTGCCTTCTACTGACCTTCTGATTGAATCCAATAGTGATAAACCATTGCCGTAATCTCAACAACTATATTAACATACATTAACTATATTATATATAAATATGTATACACCATGACTTCCTTATATGGAATATTAAAATATACACAGTTTTTCCCGCATTTCATGTATACTTATTTCCTCGAATTTTATTACATATACATTTCTCGTCCAATTAATTCAGTTCTCATTTTGTGGAAAGGCAAAAATAAATAAAAACTCAAATTATCTTCATTAAAAATTGAAAGATATAGAAAAACATAAAACATCTAATACAGTTAAAATAATTTTTACAATTCAAATTTCTATGCAAAAAAGATTTTTTTTGGAGCACAAAACTAAAACTTTCTTTTCGGTTCCACTTGGCAAAACGACACTGAAGGTGCAGAAAGATTTAATTCACTATTCTGCTAAGCAAATGCAAACAAATAGGGCTGCTATGGTAAGAAAAATTAGACAGTTGTTGACAATTCTACAATTATTGCATGCAGATTAACTAAAGGTATAAAAACCTTAATCGAAAGATAAGAACAAGATAATGCAATCATTTTTAAAGCAAAAAAATGCACAATTTACCAACATATAAAAATAATAATAATAATAATAATAAAGCAGCTCGCGGAGCCGAGTAACAGAGTGGGTATATATATATAAATACAAAACAAATTTTTTTAAACAAAATATAAACATGCCTAGTATTTTTGCACATTAAGCTGCTGAAAAATATCAGTAAAGACATAAAGTAAGAACTTTAGAACTAATTTTTCAAAGACCAAAACTTGAAATTCATAATTAATAAATTTAAAAAAACTATAAATGGAACAAAAATTTTAAAATATGTTAAAGCTAAAACTTTTAAACAAGCAATACCCCAAATAAAAAAAAATATTTTGAAATTTACAGAAAAAAGAACATAACAGAAGAGGAATTCAATCAACCTCAATGCCACTTCGTCGGACGGGGGGGGGGGGGGGAGAGAGAGGAACATTGAAATCAATTGAAATTGCTCGTTAAAAATTTTTGGTTTTAACAATTTTTAAATTCTTTGTTGCATTTATAAGATATTTTGAAATTTATTAAGAATTTCAATTTTTGGTCTTTGTGAAGAATTAGTTCTAAATTTCTTACTTTATGTCTTTACATATACAATACAAAGTCTGTAATCCAGACGTCCATTATCTGGAATGATCAATAATCCGGGCCTCAAAGCCGCAAACTTCTTTTTGTTATGCTTTACACATGTGCGTAATGCGTTTACGCATGCACGTTAAATGTTTACGCATGCGCATTTAGCATAAAAACAAAGCAACTTAAACAACATATATAGAAATATTTAATAAAACAAATAAATATTAAACTTTTTTTTGTAAATTTTGATATCCTTTAGATCATAATTGCTCTTTATTTAATAAATTATGGTTTTATATTTTTAGCTGTATAATTTCTGCATGCCATCTTACCAGATTTAAATTGATGATCTATTGATGATTCTTTCTACACCATATATAGCCACAAAAATGCTGCAATCTGAAGAATTGACAGGAGGTGAGAATGGAAGAATGGGATGTTTGTTCTTTCTGAAATGGAAGGTTTATTGCAGAAGGAATCATTTCTTCAATGAAGAAAAGAGAAACTAATTTGCTAGACAATGAGATCTTGCTATGTTCAATATATGGAGATCCGAAACACCAAATTTTCTTGGATAATGAACAAATTAAAAAGGCAAAGAAAGTCATCTATGAACTTTCATTAAGAATGAAAGACTAATTTTTGGAATATTGTAACAGGTAGTTTGGCGACATTTTGGTAAGGCGATAAAGGTTACTAGCTAGGACTTTAGCAATAATCTGAGATGTACACAGTTCCAATCACAGATTATTTTGTCTCGGAGAAATGAGAGATCATGAGACATGTCATGTGACATTTATGGACGAATCAGTTCTTTAAGCCAAAAAGGGGGGGGGGGGGAATTTGCAAAAATATCTGCAGTACTTCATACCATTTTGTATGTTCAGCTTCATTCCATTTTGTATCTTGTGTGAAACAGTGTTGCTTAATATTTGGATCCCATGGCCCTCTCTAAAGTAAATTCTAAATTTTTATTGCATTTATGTGATCATCCAAGAGAGTTGCTTGAATGGTGTACAAGTGTAGGTTTAATTGCAGATAAGTATGAATGTCCAACATGAGGGAATGAAATGAGATTGTGTGAAAGGAAGGATATTACAGATAAGTTTGAATGGCGGTGCAAGAAATCTGGTGAAAATGGACAAGATTCTGAAGAAGATTAGGTAAGTTAGTATTTTTAATCATTTGAAGAGATTATTTTTATGCATTGTTCTAAATATAAGCAAAAATAAATTAATATGCTATTATTAGAAAAATTTTATTAGCAATAAATTAGTTTAAAGTTGTTAGCATAAATTTAGGTATTTTGCATAATGAAACTCGAAAGGCATACGAAACGAACGTGCGCCAAGATATATACATATATTGGTAAGAGAAAGTAAAGTTTGTGTGCAATGCAGTATGTTTGATTTTTACCTTAGCTACTCGTACTTGGGCCAAAGGTCTAATTCAGTAGTACTTTCTCTTTCAGGTACTGTCACCGTATGTTCCCGTTTCTTTTCTTATTGCCTAAATAGGTAAGTCTGATGATATTTAGGACTGTTGATGATTCTATGTAAGTTATCTCCTTTTCGATAATTCAGTGTTTTAATGTCTGTGAAGATTATTACTTTTTGGTTATGCTTAAGTTAAGCAAAATTATCCTATTTTATTAAATAAAGATTTCGTAGTTAATTTTTTGACTTATGATTCTTTAATGAAAACTGCGCCTGAGGAAACTTACTTAATACGCCTTCAGTGCTACTACACAAACCAACAAAGGATTATGAGACTGAATAGGGTAATTGCCTTGTAGAAATGCTTCTAAAAATACTGAAAAGTACTGAAAAATACTGAATATAAATTGTAAGATTAGTTGTAAGATTCCAAGGGCATAAAGTGTTAAAACTCTTAGTTGAAAATACTAGTTACAAAGTTTATAAGAATAATTGTAACAAATAATAATGTCTATTCTAAAAGAATCAATTTGTATAGAAAAGTTAACAGATGCAAATTATTCAGTGTGGAAATTTAAAATAGAACAACTTCTAATAAAAGAAGGTTTAGATGATGTTGTATTCGAAGAAAAACCGGAAACTGTTACTGATATTTGGTTAAAGAATGATCGTAAAGCTAAAGCTTTAATATGCGTAAACATTTCGGATTCGCAAATTATCCATGTTTTGCATAGTAAATCTGCAAAAGAAGTTTGGCAGAAGTTAAAATGTGTCCATGAACGTGTAAATTTAACAAACAAGTTATTTCTTCTTAGAAAACTATATTCAATTAGATATAATGAAAGTTCTAAAATGCAGGAACATATCAAAGGAGTACTAGAATTGGCTGAAAAGCTGCGTAGTATAGGTGAAGAAATTAAAGAAAATAACTTAATAGCAGTATTACTATGTTCTTTACCAAATTCATACAATTCCTTAATAACTGCAATAGAAAGTAAATCGGAAGCTGAATTGTTGCTAGAATATGTTAAAAACAAACTAATAGATGAGTATTGTAGACGTGTGGAAACTAAGAAAGTTCAAAAATACAATTCAGTTGCTTTAAAAAGTAAAAGCGAAAATAAATCAAAGCATGTTACACGATATTGTACTTATTGTAAGAGAAATAACCATACAATAAATGACTGTTTTCATTTAAAATGCAACGCTAGAACTTCCCCAAATACAGATGTAAATTACAGTAAAGTAAGAAATTATTCTCAAAATTATAAAATTAATGCATGCCAAATAGCAAATACGCAAAGTGTAGAAAACATAACAAAACTTAAAGAAAATAAGTATCTTAAAAGTATTGAAACTGAAAATTCGCAGATTTAGTTTAATCAAGTTCTAAAAGTGGAAAATAAACATGAAAACACGCAAACGCAAGAATGGGTTATCGACTCAGAAGCCTCAACTCATATGACGAGTGATAAGAATTTTTTCTCTCAGTTAAATGACTCTAATAAACAAATAGTAACTGTAGCCAATGGTGCTAAATAAAATTCTTATGGTATTGGTGAAAGCTATTTTAAAGTTCAAAACTTAAAGGGTCAGGTTACACAAATAAAATTAGAAAATGTATTGTATGTACCAGGTTTAGATAGTAATTTACTTTCTGTTCAATCTGTTACGAAAAGGTTGCATTGTTACATTTGATAGTAATAAGTGTTACACAAAGTGTAACAATATACTCGTAGCCGACGGCAACGCTCAGCAAGGTTTATATAAATTGACCGTAAACTCAATTCACGAGAAAGCATACTTAGCTAATGATGTTTCATGTTCTAATACGAACTGCATACTAAAATGGCATCAAAGATTAGGCCACAGAAATATAGATACCATAAAAACACTTGAGAAAAATGATTTGGCAGACTGCATTAAACTTGGCAAATGCACTCATAGTGTGGAATGTTCTACTTGTGTAAAAGCGAAACTAACTGAAAAATCTTATCCCAAAACTAGTTTTAGATCTAAAAATTCACTGGATTTAGTGCACACAGATGTGTGCGGGCCAATTGAAGTCAACAGCTTAAAAGAGAAAAGATATTTCGTAACTTTCATTGATGACTATTCGCATTATACTCAAATTTATTTTATTACTTCAAAAGATGTATTCGACAAGTAAGAATGAATGAAGTATTCGACAAACTTAAACAGTATGTTGCATTGACAACAAATAAATTTAGAAAGAAAATAAAGGTTCTCAGATCCGACAACGGTACAGAATACTGTAACGAAACTACTGAAAATTATTTGAAGAAGCTTGGTATTTTTCATCAAACTTCGGTTTCTTATTGTCCGGCACAGAACTGCATCGCAGAAAGGAATAATCGCTCTTTAATAGAAATGACAAAAGCTATGCTAATAAACTCTAAATTACCGAAAGGATTCTGGGCTGAAGCAGCTGCTACTGCCGCATATCTTCAAAATAGGTTACCAACTAAAGCCACAGATAAAACACCATATGAATTGTGGAATGGTAGAAAACCAAATTTAAGTCACTTACGAGTATTTGGCTGTAAAGCATTTTATTATGTAAACAAACAAAAACGGCGTAAATTCAACAACAAAGCTGAAGAAGGAATATTCGTAGGATACGATTTACGAAGTAAGGGATACAGGATTTATGTAGGTGGAAGGAAAATAATAGTAAGTAGAACTCTTAAATTTTCAGAAAACGCGTCTTTATCTGACAAACATGCAGAAAATAATGCTGAAGATTTAGAATCAATTCACTTCAATAACTCGCAAGAAGATGAAGAAAATAATGAAGAAACATCTCTTGGCGATGATTTTACAGAAGATTCAAAAAGTTCTGAAGAGTTAATTAAATGTGAAGAAAATGTAGAAAGAAGGGTTTCTAGTGGATCAACCAAAGGGGTCCCACTGGAAAGATTCTCTTATAAAGCAGAAGACGAAGAATCAATCTTACCTAAAAATAAAGATTCAGAAAGCTTTGAAGAAATTTTAAACTTACCAAAATGTGAACAAGAAGCTTGGAACAAGGCTATGCAAGAAGAAATACATTCTCTAAAAGAAAATGAAACCTATACACTTACAGAATTATCACCAGGAAAACATGCAGTAGGCAGCAAATGAGTGTTTAAGACAAAATATGATGAAACTCGTAAAAATATAAAATACAAAGCATGCTTAGTAGCCAAAGGATTTACTCAAAAATACGGCAGTGATTATGATGAAACGTTTTCAAAAGTAGTGAAACACACTATGATAAGAGTTTTCTTAGCATGGGCAGCATATGATAATGCCAAGGTACATCAACTAGATGTTAAAACAGCTTTTTTGTACGGCAACTTAAATGAAGAAATATATATGGAACAACCAGAAGAATTCGTGGTTCCGGAAGAAAGACATTAAGTTTGTAAATTACAGAAGTCGATTTATGGTCTCAAACAAGCAGCTAGGTACTGGAATGCAGAAATTGAAAATACATTGAAGAATCTTGGGTTCAGTCAAAGCAAAGCAGATCCGTGTCTTTTCACAAAAGTGGTTCGTGATAAAAGAATTAATTTAATAGTGTATGTTGATGACATCCTAATAAGTTCTACAGAAGAAGGACTAATTCTTCAAACAATTAATGATTTAAAGAAACGTTACCAAATAACGCATCTTGGTGAAGCTAAATATTTCTTAGGCATGGAAATAAATTGCAAGGAAGATGGAAGTTATCTCTTATCAAAGAAAAATAAAATAAATCAACTTGTCAAGCAATTTCAACTTGAAGAAGCGAAACCCGCTAGCACACCAATGGAAACAAACTATTATAACCTAAACAAGGAAGAAAATCTCCTAACTTCAAATGATAAATTTCGCCAAGCTATTGGAAGTCCTTTGTATATATCGTCTATCACAAGACCAGATATCACAGCTTCAACTCACATACTCAGCAGAAGGTGTAATAATCCACGTCAAAAGGACTGGAATGCTGTTAAAAGAATCATTAGATACTTAAACACGACAAAGAAACTATCCTTACAAATTTCGTCGAGTGAAGAACCTAATATTACAGTTTATTCAGATGCTGATTGGGGACAAGATATTGAAGATACAAAATCTACATCAGGAAGTGTTATTTTATTAGGAAAAAACTGTATTTCGTGGGTTTCAAGAAAACAAACTTGTGTTTCTTTATCCTCAGCAGAAGCTGAATATGTTGCACTATCGCAAGCTACGCAAGAACTATTATGGCTATTAAAATTAACAGAAGATTTCAATCTACCCCAAACTCTACTGATAAAGGTATTTGAAGATAATCAGTCTACTATAAGACTTGTAGAATCTGAAAAATTTAATTCACGCACAAAACATATTGATACAAAAGTTCATCATATATGCGACTTGAATAACACAGGAATAGTAAAACTTGCTTATCTTTCAACAGAGCAAATGGTTGCTGATATTATGACTAAACCAATTCCTAAAGCTAAATTTCAGTTTTGCAGGAATGAATTGCAATTGGTACGAGTTTCATTAGCAAAACAGGGGCAATGTTAGCATAAATTTAGGTATTTTGCATAATGAAACTCGAAAGGCATACGAAACGAACGTGCGCCAAGATATATATATATTGGCGAGAGAAAGTAAAGTTTGTGTGCAATGCAGTATATTTGACTTTCACCTTAGCTACTTGTACTTGGGCCAAAGGTCTAATTCAGTAGTACTTTCTCTCTCAGGTACTGTCAACGTATGTTCCTGTTTCTTTTCTTATTGCCTAAATAGGTAAGTCTGATGATATTTAGGACTGATGATGATTCTATGTAAGTTATCTCCTTTTCGATAATTCAGTGTTTTAATGTCTGTGAAGATTATTACTTTTTGGTTATGCTTAAGCTAAGCAAAATTATCCTATTTTATTAAGTAAAGATTTCGTAGTTAAATTTTTGACTTATGATTCTTTAATGAAAAGTGCGCCTAAGGAAACTTACTCAATACGCCTTCAGTGCTACTGCACAAACCAACAAAAGTAACTAAGATTTTAAGCTGATTTTTATTAATTTAATGTATATGTTTATTTATATTTTAATTAGCATTTTTTAATTTATTTATATTTTAATTAAATGGTTTGGTTTTGGTTTATTTAATTATGGCAAAGCTCACTAAGGCTATCTGCCTAAGGGGAGGGATGCCTTCGTGGAGGACTTTCTAAGGGAAACTGGCTCGTATACACGTTACACATGGGGAAAACCACGAAAACGCCCATGCAGCCAGCCCGTTCGCGGGATTCGAACCTCGGACCGAACTACCAGTGTTCAGCGACTTTACCGCTCGGCCGCTGGTGGGCTTCTTTAATTAAATGATAGTGATTTTGTACATTATGCGTTTGTAGCATTTTGGAATCTATTTCAATACAAGTCAACCTGCATTTGCAACCATATTTATTGTTTGCCTTTATAAATCCGCAGGTGACTTTTAGAATAGCCAATTTAGAGGGAAAAGAAAATTAATGTAATTTCTTGTATATTTTATACGTGCAAATGTTCATCCTTGGAAAGGATATATGCAAGCTGAACATATAAAAGCTTGCATAGTATACATACTTTTTAGCGATCAGGTAATTTCATATGTGTCCTTTTTACCGACTTCAAAGATTCACAAAATTTTCCTGCATTTTCATGCAAATTTTTCTAATTTATGAGAAAAATTATTTACATGTTTCATATATAAATTTGCTCTGTAAAAACAAATTTCTGTGCATGTTTGTTCATCTTCTTTCCGAAAAATTCCAATCGTGATTTTAGCTAATAAGCACTTAGAAAAAATTTCGCACCTAATCTTGGTCATGATTAAGCACTTTTGTTCCATAAAAGTTCTAGCATAAGCGTAATTCGGCTAGCAGATTGTTGGAAAAATTGTTGAGTAAAAAAACATGCCTTGAAAATGAAGAACTGGCATTAGAACCTGGTTACAACCTATAAAAGAAGCCTTATCTTACATCTGTGCTTCAGATTTAGGGGGGAAAAGTATAAAAGCATACAGACATGATACAATACTAATGGCAATAGTTTGGAACATCGCTTTACAGAGAATGAATGCCATCAGCAAATCCCTAAAATCAATTGCCTGCTTCCTGTTTAAAAAAACTGATTAAAATATTTGGCAAATTTTATTGCATAATTCTCTCATGCATATTTTTTTAACATAGAAAAAGGAGCAACTGCTTCTTTGATATTCGAAGAAAATAATCACAGGCTACAAAAAAAGTATTCTTCTTATATTCATCGACCTATTTTCACTTAAATAAAAGTCACAGAATTGCATAAAAATGGCATTGCACACTCCCTTGACTATCCATGTACACATTGACCTATTTTCATTTAAAAAGTCAAAGACAATTGACAAAAATCCAATTCTTCTTACTCGTGTAAAAAGCGCCAAACAAACGGCAATCAAATAAGTGGGCGATTCTGCACTTTAGCCCAAATTTCTTAATTCTGAATATGTAAACCGTATATTTAACTGAATTATATGGGCTTTATTTTCTCTGGAAAACAGGACATCTCTCTCTCTCGCATACCGAATTTCGGATCAGTTTCATTTTAGTCCCAATTACTTAAAACTTGTGACATCAATGTTTTCATACACTGATATATAAAGCTACCAATTATCAAATTCCTTGTAAAATAAGTTTTGACCATTTTTAACTTGTCACATTTGAATACATAGAAATGAAAAAAAAAAAAAAAAACAGTAGCAAAAGTTTTCTTCTTTAAGAAAATCAAAAGAAGCTTTATTAATGACCTAAGCGAAAAAAAAAATCTAATATTTTAACAGGGAATAATGGCTAAGAAAATTAACAACAAATCATTAAAAATTTTCACGAAATTTTATCATCTCAAAATACCTTTTGTTATTCGTAGCTGAGCTGCTGAAGCCCTTTTTTGGTTACTTGCTCTTCCAGTTGTTTCACCATCTTTTTTCTGTTGTTTTAAGGAGAATAATTTAATCATACTTAAAATTTTAAAAGACAAGTCATTTAACAACACTGCTGCCAATTCAAACTATGGTCAACTTGACTACGAAATCTCACACAGCCTGTCACTGAGATCCAGTATTGCCAAAAATAAAAGCCTTTTTTAACCCTAAAAATAATTCAAGTTCTTTTTTTTTTTTTTTTTTTTTTTTTTTTTTTTCCAAAAATCTCAAATATTTGGAACTTTCTCTAGTCTGTTCAAATTTCTGTGTTTCTTTTTTTTCTCTCTTTCTCTTTTCTGCAGATCTTACAAAATTTCCAGATTCAACGTACGATTTAAATAATTCACAACTCGCTTGAGGTCTCAATGGCAGCATCACCATGGATATAGTAATACAGACGGAGCATGCCAAGTCTTTGAACATGCATTTTGGATTCTGAATAAAACTTTGTTGGCATCGGCAATGACAGTGCTACATGTTTTTTGTGTTTCCTATCTCTTCTGTGATGAATTGGTGAAACACCGGAGTCCAGTTTTCAGAGCACAAAACGTTGTAAAATAGTAACTATCCAGGAATAAGTGACAAGAGTAACTAATTATTTAATACATGTGTAGATGATATAACCGGAAATATGAATGTGATTGATTAGTACATACCTGAAATTGAGATCCAAAAGTAATTGCCCTACTTTTTTGTCATAACTGCTTTACGTCACTTTTGATATTAATTTACCTAGATATCAGTGTCAATGTTTTTATTTCTAATGGCAAGTTGCAAGAATACTGAACATCAAATGAAATACAAAATAAAGACTAGAAAATTAGCATCAATATATAAAATTATCTATAAATTTAGGGTGTTACTCTCCACACGATGCCGTTCTTAAATTTAAATACGAGGAAGAGCAGGACATTTGTGGAGATGCGGCAAGTCCATGTCTTCCTCAAGATTGCAGAAGGGGAGAAGAGAATCATATGTTGAAGGTGCTTACGAAGACTGTCATGGCCAGATATAAGACGAAACAATGCGACCGATTTCTTTCTAGGCCATTTGGGTACTTCAAGAATCTGCCTAAACGATGATTTATTTCTATTTATATCTGCGAGTTTTTGGAAAACGAAGTCTCTGAGGGCTTTCCTAACTATTGAATTAATGGAATTGTAGGGGAGATCCTCCTTTCTTAGACAGGAAATCGGTGGCCTCATTATCCTGAACTCTACAATGGGTAAGAATCCATTGCAGAGTTGAAGAGAATCATGCGTTGAAGGGGCTTACGAAGGCAGTCAGGGCAGGATATAAGACGAAACAATGCGACAGATTTATTTCTATTTATATCTGCAAGTTTTGGGGAAAAGAATACCTCTTTGTCATTAATTGAGAGCCAGTTAAGAAAATCGAAACAAAAATTAACAGCTGAAGAGCGGGAATCATTTTGTAAGCCAGTAGCTTGAAGCATGGCTCTGGAATTTGATAAGAAAACGATCTTTTCAAAAATGCCTCAGACGAGTCTGTAGTTGTAGCAGGGCTCAGTGGATGTCAGCAATTTCACCTTCAAGAGCAGTTGCATATAGGCCAATGGGTTGTATAAAGAAATTAATTCGCAATGAAAACCTGCACTGACGTCAGTGAAATCACCCATTCTAGAAAGATTAGTATACACTCGCAATCATTCTTCTTCCGGGTAGCAAGAGTTTATAGTTTCGTATGCGAAAGCTTTGAGCACATATTCTTTAGTCTCGGTTTTGAACAACTCTTGTTCAAGGTCTGAGGCGGATGGAGAAACCCTTGTTTTCAATGCGATTATGTGGTAGTAATTAATGTTCAACCTCGAAATTTAGGCTCAAACTTAAAATCACATCATAAACTTCCTAGATAAAACCACTTTGTGTCTTCGTATTCCTCTCAGGCCCAAAAGAAGCCTGATCCCAAACGATCCCCGGATTCCGAAAATTTTCTCCCAGAGAAGTGTAGCATTTTCCCGAATAATCACAGTAAATGGTTTGTTATTGAGAATTTGCTTAGAGAAAGTGATTAACAGTTCACAACACTATGTCAAAATAAATAAAATATAGGTATTACAAGTGGTGTTTAGAGTAGTTCTTGAGCAAACGCACTTGGAACCTTTTAAAATCCTTAAGAGAGAGTCCTCTCGAAGCTCGACGCATTGTGTCCTCTGCATGTGATCTCTAGGAAAGTTTTCTATCGAATGTTACACATAATTACCTGAAATTTTCAGTAATCGGGATTAAATGCCTTTCATAAAAAAGTCATGGAAGGAAGGATTAGTGGGTCAGGGGGAAAGATTCAACGTAAGTCTTATGAAGGTTTGCAATCATGTTGTTTATTTGGGTGCAATTTTCTATGATTAGTAGTTCTGTATTTAGAATGGAGTTTATACTATGCTCTGCAGTGTTTTAGGGAAACACTGTCCAGATGACCAGATCGTCAGCGTAAAAGAAGATATCTATTTGTTTTGTTTGTGGCTTAACCCAAACTATTGACAGCAACATCAGATCAAGTTTTTGATATCAGAGCAAGGTCAAGAAATTCGTCATGGCAAGGGGTCAGAATTGCAGCTGTCATTGGCAACAGCCTTGAGCACCATATAGATGACAGTACGACTTTCCTCACCTCCATTCCCCCAATGTTGAAGAAGAACACCCAGCACCCCGGAGGGACAGGTCCAAAAGTCTCTCATACCCTCTTTCACTACCGCCAAACTCTCGAGAGGACTTTCGGTTCGCCATATATTTAGAGTGCCCTTCATGCCACACAGACACTATAGATTTACAAACACACATGCCTTCTCCGGGATTCGAACTCAGGCCCTTTGGTACAGCAGTCAGCATCGCGAACCACTATCTCGGCTGATGGTCACAGAAGACATCACTGAGTTCACTTTTAGTTCACTTACCAGATTATTAATATATATATTAAAAAGAGAGCAGCTAGAGACTGCTTCCTGCGGTAGACCTGTTTTGAGAGCTCTGTATTTTGAATAGCAGTTGCTGTATCTAATCCTGCAAAGCCGATTATTCAGAAGGGCGTAATACTATTTATGCATGTTAGAATGAATGCCGATGTCTGAAAGCTTCAAAAGCAAATTTTCCTTCCACACGAGCTGACTTAAAGTCAATAGTAAAATTTGTCCTTTGTCCATAGCGTCCTTACTGGACTGGCTTAATAATGCCACGTGTTGATTAGTGGATCTGAACCTTCTAAACCCTCAAGGACCTTCTTTGTCTTCCTCAAGTATGTATTCCTTTGTCTCCTTTTCCTTTGTTTCCTCTTTTGTTCTTCCTCAAGGACCTTCTTTGTTTCTAGATACCAATTTAATCTTCTGAAAATGATCCTTTCCATGATCTTACTCAAAGGGCTAATTAAGGAAACTGGTCTATAATTTGATATAAAAACCGGGTCTTTATCCTTTTTGTTTTGGATCGTAATAAACGTAGATTTGCACCATTGAGAAGGAAGATTTCCGATCGTCCAGATAAAATTGAAAAGAAGGAAAATATTTTCATAGGCTTTAGGACCTAAGTGCATTAGTAGTTCAGTGAAAATACCTTCCTCGTCTGGGGGCATTCGTGGTTTTAAGTAATTCGGAGATATCCTTAGTTCGTTTAAGCTTATAGACGCATTAAATATTTCCCTATTTTCACACGATAGGCTTCCCCTTTTCATTTTGCTCTTAAGTTCCCCGAGTATTTTTCTAAAGTGATGTCTTGCGTAACTTTCCCTGTGTGCTGTAGACCGGAAAAATGCTACACAAAGGAATTTGCAACACTGGAATCAGTGCTAATTCTATCTTTGAAGTGAAAGGGTTGCTTATGGCCAATTGCTTGTTTATTATTAATACTCGCAATAAAACTGCAAGCCTTTTTTACTATCTTTATGAAAGTCAATTTTTGATATGAAATCATCGAAACAGGCTCTCTTCTCTAGGAGAACTGTTTTCTTGAAAATTAAGTTCAAGAAGGTTGGTATAAAAGAACATAGTTTTTGTTAAACTTACATTGTCCTTCTTTCTTCAAAAATAAATATATAATTTTCCTGAGAGATACAAAAGTAAATTTATATGTTTTAGTTATGAAAATAATTTGTAACACAGAACTGTTCAACATTAATTATGAATTTTATGCTTAATTTAGTTAGAAGGTTAAAAGAATTTAAATCTCACCCTGCCAAAGCTAATGATGGTTTTAAGCACATATGTTAACTAATATACATTTTTTCCACAAAGATTTGTAATAAATAGTTAACAGGCATTTTCTAACTTATATTAAAAGGCATTATTATAAAATAGCTCTATACTTAATTTTTTTATGATTGCAAAGAATATTCTGTTGTTTATATATTATTTTTTAATGACCTACTGTAAAACTGCAATTCATAACTTACCTATTAATAATAATTCCTAACTTACCTATTACTAATTAAAAAAGTGTTTACATTACAGAATGAAGAACATTTTTCACAATAATACAAATAAAATAACATTACTTAAAATAATAGTATTAAAAACAAATCATGTCCGTAGGTATACAGGATTTGAAATTGATAAACAACGGATTTATTTACAATATATTTTTAGTATTTAATTTCACTTAGGAACATCTAAAAGTATGACAAAAATAAGCCATTTTTTATTCTGCATCAATTATTATATGATACTAAAGGGTATAAATTATATTTATTTCAATTCTTATCTTCAACTGTATACCGCGCAATAAAGCTTTCCATCGAGTGCGGCAGTCAGGGCTAATTCATAAGCTCAATAGTTTTCTTCTACCCTCCAGTTTTATCCACCTGATGATTTAATTCTTAAAACAAAATCTGATAAATACATCCTATGACTTCCTTGTATATAATATTAAATTGTACGCATTTTTGCTGCATTTCATTTAATCCTCGAATTTCATTCGAGATATATTTATCATTCAATTAATTCAGTTCTCACTTCCTAACAAGGCAAAATACATAAAACCTTCAAATATCTTTATTAAAAATTGAAATATATATAAAAAGAAAAAAAAATTGAAAGTTTTTCAGATTTTATATTACGCCTAAAGGGGCTTTTCTTTCAGGTTTTATGTGTTACATTTATTTATATCATATTCTTCACACTTAAACCGTAAAATTCAATTCAACAGCAACATCACGGAAACAATTTTTTTTTTTTTTTTTTTAAATCTGAAATGTTTCAGATTTTAAATTACGTATAAAGGGGCGTTTTTTTAACGTTTTGTGTGTTATTTTTACTTATTAAATATCATGTTCTTTGCACTTAAACCATAAAATTTAGTTCAATAGCAATGTCGCAAAATAATTTTAAAATGAGCATTTGTTCAGTTTGTTACTCAAAAATTCGTTAAAGTTTTAGAAAATATGAAATCGATAATAAAACAAATTCCAAATTTCAAATTTGTGATTTAAGATGCCCATATTCGCAGTAGGATTACGTCATTCAAGAATGGATGGCTCTAGATACCGTTGTTTTATCACAATGCGAGAAATATACATACATTTATGCAGATTTTTCATTATTTAATTTATTCAAATATAAATGCAGGACTCTAACATTTTGTGGCAACACTTTGAAAAGTGAACCGACATTTATAGTAGTCCGACTCAAAATGACAAAACGAAAATAATAGTCCTTCGGGACTCAAATCCCTTTGGACTAAAAAGTATAAAAAATCTGAAAGCTTTTAGATTTACATTACACCCAAAGGGGTGTTCTTTTAACGTTTTGTGTGTTACCTTTATTTATTAAATATCATCTTCTTCGCACTTAAACCATAAAATTCAGTTCAACAGCAATATCGCAAAATAATTTTAAAAAGAGCATATCTTTAGAATTCCCGATACACAATCTCGCGCGCTGGAGATAAAAAAGTTTTTTTTTTTTTTTTTCCCGATAAATTGCCATTTCTCGCTTTGAAATCGTTGAGTTTCTTAATCAAAAAGTTTTTAATGTCCGACGAAATAGGAAATAGATAATAAAACAAATTCCAAATTCCAAATTAGGGCTTCCAGATGCCCATATTCGCTGGAGTATTACGTTATTCAAAATTTGATGGCTCTAGGTACCGTTGTTTTATCACAATGCGAGAAATATACATACATTTTTGTAGATTCGTCATTATTTAATTTCTTTAAATATAATACAGGGCTGTAATAGTTGATGGCAACAGTTTGAAAAGTGAATCAACGCCGAAAGTCTATCGAAGCAAAATGTCAAAACGAAATTAATAGCCCTTCTGAGCTAACGCCCTTTGTGCTAAAAAAAATATTATATCACACTAAACAATAAACCTGATTCTTGCATTAAAGACCATGTTGTCCAAGATTTTCTTATTTTTATCCACATCTCATACATAAACATATTAGAGTCGAATATAATCCAAGTATAATTAATCAGGTAATCCAAGAAAACGAATAAAGAATAAGCTAGCATAGTAAGCAAAAAATATCCGTTACATTCCGAATTCTAAATAGTTATTTACATAAACATTTATGGTAAGGCTTGCTGAGAAAAAGATATCAGACGATTGCAAACAGACAATCGTCATAGATGACATGATCATGTTATTTTCAACAACTTCGAAACGAAATTAATAGCCCATCAGGGCAAATTGCCGTTTTAGGCTAACGAAAAAAAAAAAAAAAAAAAAAAAGCAATTCAGCCAGAGGACGAAGGCAGCTATTTCGGTGCATAAAACTAAAAGTTTACTTTTGGTTCCACTTGGCTAAAAGACACTGAAGGTGCAGAAACTGATTCACTATTCTGCTAAGTTTCAAATGTAAGCAAATATGACTGCTATAGTGCTATAGTAAAAAAATTAGGCTTAGCCGAACTTAAACAACTTTTAAATTGTTGATAATTCTACAACTATTGCTTGCAGATTAACTAAAGTCATAAAAACCTTAACCGGAAGATAAAAACAAAATAATTCAATCACTTTAAAGCAAAAAATGCACAATAAACCAACATTCACGGAGCCGAGTAACAGAATGGGTATATATATACACGCTTTTGGTGCGCCAGATTGCAACCAAAAAGGGAGGTGCAAAACTGCATGTTATAACAGCCTTATATACAAAGTTTCAACGTTCTGAGGCTATTCCTTTTTGAGATACGCGATTTACATACATACATACATACGTACGTACATCACGGGAAAAAATCTCTTCTAAATCAATTTAAATCCTTTTCGCAACCCATTCTAGAAAAAAGGAGTCCTTTAATCTGTCTTTACATACAGATGCTACTCAAAACCATCGTTCAATTGCATTTGATAGCGGTTAAAAGGTATATTTTCGTTGAAATATGACACCCCAAAATTTTCGCAGTTACAATACTTCCTTTACTTCGCTCACGAAAGTAAAAAGAACTTTACAAGTGGCACCGTGGAGATGCACTCTCTACCAAGAAGATAATATTTAGTAGGGTCCTACAAGGAAGTGATTTAGTCCCGAAATTTTTCAGTATTTACATTAATGATTTACCTAACCCTCTGGATTCTAGGGTTTTCAAATATGCAGATGACACTGTGATTCTTACCAGCTCCATTAACCTTCAAATTGCAACAAAAAAAAAAAAAAAAAAAAAAAAAAAAAAAACACCTACAATTCAAAGTTAACATTGCTGTCAAATGGTGAAAGGACTGGCAGATAAATTTTAATTCAAACAAACACTGTGCTGTACTTTTTAGACGCTATAAAAGATATATGAGTGTAGAAATGGATATTAAAATTGATAATGTTACCCTTCCTACTGCAAACTCATACAAATACTTAGGAGACACAGTGGATAAGACCCTTTCATTTATAGAACATGTTATCCCTATTTTAAATAAAGCTAATGAAGCCTTTATGGAACTTTACAGCCTTAAGAGGAGAAAAATCAAAGCTTAAAAATTAAAGTCAAGAGAACTCTGCATGTTACATTAATTCACCCATTCCTACTGTATGCCGTCTCAGCTTGGGTTACTGCTAACAAAACATAAACAGTCAAAATTAATGTACTACAGAATAAAATTCTCAGATCCATTATAAATGCTTCATGATATGTCAGAAAATCACAAATTCATAATGATCTGAAATTCAAGACCATATATGATCAGATATTAATTAATGCTCATAATTTTTTCGAAAGCATTAGGAATTCACCTTATATAGCTATTCAAGAATTAATTAATTATGAACGAACAATAGAAAGTGTTATCAAAAGGCCTCATACAGTAAGTTACAATGCTTCCTGGTGGTGAATGTAAATATGTAAATAGTTTTCCTTCAAGTTATTATTATTTTCTGACAAAGCAGGATTTGCAATTTGTTTTTCCTGGCAAAGCAAGATATGGACTTGGGATTCAGAGAATTCGAGTGCTGAAATGCTGAACGTGTAGTACGCTTTTGGATGCGCTCTGATATTTGATTTTTCTGCTGACCCAGTCAAGTAGGCGGTCAGCATTGTTCAGTTATTTTGTTTGCTAGTGCAGTTCTTCTGTACAGTACTGAAATATTTTTCATTGCTGCTGTGCCCTCGGGTGCATTAAGAAATGTCCTTTTATAGGACATCGACTGATATTAGTGAGGATGAGATGAGTGAGAAGGGCTTGCTAAACTCTTCTATCTCAACGAAATCGCAACCGCTCCCAAATCGAAAAGAAGATTTCTTAGTTACGGAGGCTATGAAGAAATCAGCGAATACAAAGGGCTAAGCAATTTCTGGATCCTGTACCTCCAAAAAAAAGGACTCACTACTTCTACTCGGCAAACGTTTTCGGATGAACATCTGCGAATCCTGTTATCTAAAATGGAGCCAACCAGATTCAAAGAAATTATTGGAGAAAATTTGAAGCAGAATCAGATTGACCTGCGAGCTGTGGAGCTTTCCCAGAACGGTGGCGATCAAGAGAAGAAAAAGCTGAAGCCTAATGGAGAATCTACAATGAAAGCTGATGATTCTGACACTGAATGGAAGCAGCCCAGGAATCCAGCCAAGCAGATAAACTACGCCGGGTAAAAGCATGGTATATATATCTTTTGACCTACCTTCGAGAACATTTTCGAGTATAACGGTAAGAATTCGCTCTAGACTAGAATGTTCCCGCTCAGTCTATGGCACATCGCCAATTTTGTCGCCAAATGTGTGCAATTTTCGCGCCAGATCTGGCAACCCTGCCTTTCCTTGCCACTTTTTGGCAACCCTAAACCCAATTTGCGGGGAAGCTGTCTTTCCGCAGATGGGCATTTCGTAACAATATTAGTAAGTAGTAACGTGAAAAGATGATGGTAAACTGAAACTAGAGCATAACAGAATTATCTGTAAAATTTTTGTACTTTTATGAAACATTTTTAAAATGTTATAGCTGAAAATAAGCCAAACTAGTACATGAAAGTTAAGAGAAATGAGGAACTGTCGTGCGAAAAATTTAGAGTGGGGGAAAAACATGAATTACTAGTAAAATCAAATTTAGATTCTAATCTCAGTGATTATGATCTTTGACTTGTGTTTCTTCGTTTTCTGATGTAAGATTTTGACACGTATTGAAATAATTATAAGGGAGACCAATTATTCAAATTTCTTCAAAATGTTTCATTTTTTGTGCATATAATTAAACTAAGTAACTTTTTGGTAATATAATACACATACGCAAGAGAAAAATATGTAACTATAAATTATGCTTTAAATTAATAGCAGCCTCTTAATTCATCTTTTTAGGTTGGTCCCCCCCCCGTATTCTAAAAATAGTAACAACATTTTCTGAACTGCGTCATGTCTGAAGACTAATTCCGCATTATGCCATCTTCTGCATTGCGTATATTTCTCAGCCTATCGGACTGAAAAAAAATTAATATAAGTACCACTGTTGCGCAGTCTCTTTTCTTTTTTTACCCGCTGTGAGTTTGCACTGCCTACCTGCTGCTGCCGCTAGCTCTGAAACAAAGAATTATTCATTGTCTTGTGTGTGCTGAACTCCAAATGTGGTAAACTGATCCGTGAATCAGATTATCGTTTCGGAATTTCTTTAACAAGAAATGCAAATTATGTTCGAATCCTTTGCCGTGTCTCTCTCCAAATTGTTACAACGCCAACATCTTCTAATCTTCAAGATATCTAACGGTTCTGCCATTTTATGTGCTCAGCTGGGAATCAACAAGTCATCGGTACCACCTAATCATTACATATGTAAAGTATATATATACACTGCCCTCCAAAAGTTAAGGAACAGCATGTTTTTTGTGTCTAATTTGAGAATGAAGCAACACAGAAACAAGAAATTTTTAGGACATGTTCACTAAACAGTTCTTTAATGAATGCGACACAGAATGTTTCTAGAGTTTGACATAAAACATGAATTGCAACTAAAAATTGCACTCTTGGCAGAGAAATCCAGCCTTGGAGAAACAGTATATCACGTTTTTTTGAAGGATAATGATGTGGTAACATTAAAAAAATGGAAGGAATGTGTCCACCCCTAGCTGCAATACATTAGCGGCAGTGACGTTCTATGCTGTCAATTAAGTTGTCGGTCAGTAAAATGGGAAGGAACGACCGGGCACGGAGTAATCCATGTTCAAGCTCATCTGACTACCTTCTCGTTACTTCTCGTCGTCGAGATGACATCTGGCCTAAGGCTGTGGTGCCTAACGTATTAATGGCATCCCGATGGAAAAAAAAGCTACCGGCAGACACAAATTTTCTGATTCAAGCGTTGCAGGTTACATACTGTTAAATTACATAAAATATTACATGGTACACAAGTACATGCTTCGTTAGACATTCATTATTCGCTGTGATAATTTCTAGCATTTCAGATTACACACATTTATGTTATATACAACATTACATGGCGCACAGTTTCGTGCTTCTTTAGGCTTTTGGAGGAGGACTTAAAGCAGCAACTTGTCTCCAAGGTAGTCTCAAAATGCTCTATCGGATTCAGGTTTGGAGATTGAGCTGGCCGTTCCATCTGCTCCATATCGTGACCCTCAAGATATTCTTCAGTAACCTGAGTTCGGTGCGGTCGCGCATTATCGTCCATCAGAAGAAATCCAGGACCAATAGCAGCGGCATATGGGCGGACATATTGATCAAGAATCTCGTCTCGATATCTCACACCGGTCAAAGTTCCTGTATGAAACACACACAGGTAAGTGTGACCACCGAGAGAGATCCTTATTCCACCATCTCTGTAACTGTGTCCTTCCAAAATGTGAGATTGGTTGTATCTGGTGCGTTGTTCCCTCCAGATCACCTGACGACCCGAATCACTCTCCAATATGAGCCTAGACTCGTCTGTGAAGAGAACAGACGCCCATTGTTGACTGGACCAGGAGATATGTTCTCTTGCCCAACATAAACGGGCACCTCTGTGTACTCGGGTCAAGTGGACACAAATAACTGGTCGTCTTGCATACAGACCTGCATTGTGCAGGCATATGAGCACTGTAGTAGCTGATATTCTTGTTTCTGTTGCCTCTAAATGATCTGCTATGAGCTGAGGCACAGTAATGCTACTCTTCCTTAGGGCCGAAAGAGCTAAATAACGGTCTCCCGCAGATGTTGTAACTCTAGGTCTGCCTGGAACTTGTCTTCTAGACACAGAATCGTCGTATTCAGACTGATTCCATTGTCGGTGGACCACACTACGAGAGACATTGCGACGTCTAGCAGCATCAGCTTGTGACATCCCTATTTCCCTCCATCCGATCGCCCGCCACCTCAACGAATCGGGCAAATGACTTCTCCTGACATTGATAGACTCTCATGGATATTGTCCATGAAACTGTAATAACAACTGAAGATCAACACTCGTGCACAAAAATTACAATTTTTGCATTTTTCTCAAACTCCTATATAAATATTCATTTCTATAAAATAAAAGGGGTAGGTATTGTTTTCGCATATATTTTCTTAAACTTCGTTACTGTCATGCATATGAATTGTGAATTTAAACGTTACTGACATTTTTGTAATGGTGAGCTTTGAAAAAGCATCCTGTTCCTTAATTTTTGGAGGGCAATGTATATGTTACCGTGAAAGACCGAAATTGGAGAATGTCAACATTCACCAAATACGTCGGTGAAAGATCGAATATTGCATTACATTCTTTTACATTCGGACCCTCACCGGTATATGTCGACAATCGCAGATATGCTCTGGTGTAGGTCGAAAAGAGAGGTCATAAAGTGTTATAATAGTTTAAATTGTTGCAATACATAAGATTTGAATCACACAATTTAGTAAGTTTTTTATTACTATTAAATAAGTTTTTTATTACTATTATTTTATTTTCTCATTTAGAACGTACTGTATAATTAAGTAAGTTTTAACTTCTATTTTCCTTTTCATTTTGAATGTACTGTGTGTTTTAAGTTCTTATATTCTTAAGTTCTTATTTTAAATCTCAAGTGCGTTTTTTTGCAACTGAAATTCGGAGAAGAAAATATAATATTCTTATATGTTCAACATTCACCATTAGTACATGATGAATGTCGACATTTACCGGTGTAAGTCGGAAATAAGAGTATTTGGAGAATATTTCGGACATACACCAAGCGACTATGTGAATGTTGACATTCACCGGTGAAAGTCGACATTCTCCAGATTTCGGTGTTTCACCGTAACATATATATAAATGCCGTTTCAGTTTCAACCATTGGGAATACACCGATTGCATAAGTTCAACTCCAATTACTTAAGTACGCTGTTATCTTCATCCAAAATAAATGAGGAAATTTTTATTTTGGTTTATTAGGCTATGATGAAATTTTGTAATAGCTTATAGATTGCATGTCTTTCTACATATTTCTTTTTAAATTTTGTTCAAAGTGTAATGTGATGGCCCTTTGATTTCCATCAGTCTCGAGAGAGTCATCGTGATGGATAAAAGAACAGGTGAATAACAGAAACTTCTTACGTGCATAGGATACATGAATTTGACAACTAAGATCTCTTAGTACTTTCGTATAGCACGAGTAGTATATATATAAAAATTAAGATTAGAACTGACAATTTGTCATTTTATTACGGCTAGTTTGTTTTAGCTTTCTGTTGTGTATAGAAAAACTACATTTATTATTTACCTAAAACAATCTACATCGACAGCACAATAAACATAAAAAAAATCTTACTCTTCGACAGCGCCTTTATTTTATCTTAATTTAAAATAAAATGTCATGTTATAGTCTTATCTACAGCGTAATTAAAAAAAATGTAGTACACATTCCACTGTAACAAGGCAATTTTTAGTTATTTTAGGTACTGCGTAAATAACATAACAGCACCGTATTAAAAAAGATAAAGTGTTTGAACACTGTATGTATTTTAATGTCATCGAATATTGTACGCAGTCGAAATTGCATGGTAATTATTAATGAAAAACATTTTCACTGCATTTTTTTTTTAAATTTAAATTTATTTTTTGACAGTACAGTATTCTACTCTTTAAAACTTTCAGCCTTTTATTCTAAATATGGGAACAAAATAATCATACTTGCTTGTACAATATGGTCTATTTAAAATTATAAATGTTTTTGTACTTATTTTTAATGGATTCATTTTTGTCAACCAGACTGTCTCTGTAGCTGACAGATAACAGAAACTGAAGGTTAAAAGAATGAAAAATAATCAAGTTTCTCTCTGCGTACCCCTTTTTTTCATATTTTGGCATTTTTCTGTGACATTTTCCTTTTGACATTCAAAAACAAATGCTCTTCCTTCTAAAAGAGAAACTGAGAGTGGAGACCCCAGTCGCCGAATTCAGGTGGTGACAAATTATCGCCTACTACTTTTTTTTATCGAACGAGATTTATAGAAATTTTATAAGGTATTTTTTCCGCCTTCTTAGTATGCCTTCGTGCTGTAGTGGTCAGCACGCTCGGCGCGTATTCGAGAGGTCCGTGGTTCGAGTCCCCGTGAGGGCATTGCTCATTTTTCACATCTCCTGCTTTCAAAAAATGCCTAATGTCTGTACAACTTGGAATTTGTGAAGCAAGAATTATGAGAAAGCAACTATGCCTGTACTGGAATTCGATCTCCCGACCTTCCGATTGTTAATCTGATGTACTAACAGTTACATCACGAAGGCACACAGTAAGGAAGGGGAAAATTCCATACATTTTCTTCCCCTTTTATTTTATTCAGCAATAAAGATTCAGTCTTATTAGTTTGCAACAGCAGGTATTATTCATGCCTATGTTTTATTCTTCTAATGATTCAGGTTCTTTTGACTGTTCAGGATGATGTTTTGCTGCTGGGGCAAGGACTGTCCACTTCTTCATTATATTTCGAATTTTCTTACTTCATTAATCTTATATGTGGTACAATTAGGCTGCATTAGCCCACAAAATGTATCCATTTATGTTCGTCTGTACCCGATTAAGATCATTTATATAAGTAATAAGGAGCACACGCAAATTTTTATCAGCATTTCAAAGAAAAATAATAAATACATTAATTCGTTTCAGCTAATTCTGGATGAGTGGGAGCAGTCGGCAGTCTCACTGAAGAGGAGAAGAAATAGTCTTTGGTAATTTCCACTTGATGTTACACAAAATAGCTATATCTATTGTTAATCGCTCTCCACTTCAGATAGAATAATTTCTAAAGGTTGAAATATTTCTTTTTGCTTATAGTAAGTTTTGCTTACAGCATTTTTGTTTTCCTATATATCTGAGAGACTGCTTTGAATACGCGGTCTATTTTTATTTATGTACCGTAAAAATAAAAATGAGGAAATTATTAATTAATTAAATAAATTAAAATTAATTAAATAAAAATGAGGGAAAATGTTTTAATACGTACAAAAGTTAGATAGATACGCTATTATTTCTCTATCCATTTGCTTTCCTAAATAAAAACTATGACAAGTCACCAGTTTTTGTATGCCTTCATTTTAGAAACTTGTTATTTTAGAAACTTGTTATTGGTCAACTAGTTATAAAATTTGAGGAATATTAAGATACAAACCAAAAGTTAACAAGAGAATAATGTAGATGGACTCGCTAAACCACTTTGCGATTTGTTTCAACAGCTTTGTCAGTTCCCACTTCCCTCATTAATCTTTCTCATCACGGAGCGGGCATCTTAAAACTTCCAATACTTTTTAAGCCCAACTCTGACATCCGTGTAGCCTTTTCCATAGCCAAGAAACAATGTAAGATGAAATTCACTTGTATTTTGTCCCTTAGCCAGACGAAATGTAATAACAGAATGAATCTGGCATTTGCAGGAGAATTAGTTATTCATTCTTGCATATGAGCCACAACTGCTAAAGGATCATGGATGCCTCCAGCTTTAAACTTAAAAATAATCATAACATATTTCCAGATTCTCTTAATTACTGTCTGTTGTGATTTTTTCTAAAAGGACTTCTATTTATATATTCCCTTTTATATGGAATTGGCTGATTTGTAGTTGACAAGAAAGTTTTGGTCTTCGCATTTCCATCAAGAGCATAGTTATCTTCATTCTCCTAAAAAAAAAAAAAAAAAAAAAAAAAAAAGAGTTCAGTGAAGCACCTTTCAGAATAGACCTCAGTTGATTATGATCTAGAGAGCAATTACCAATAAGAAACAAACTTCACTTGGAATTTTGATTGCAATTAAAGAAACATTTTATTATCCGTAATTTCCTTATTCCACGGGAGAATAATTTGCGAATTTTTATCCCAGGCTTCTTCCAGTGTATCGGGCGGATGATCTCTAATCACTTTTTGATTTGCATCCTGCGGTAACGCATTCACAGGATTCTCCGAAAT
Source organism: Stegodyphus dumicola (assembly GCF_044657685.1). Taxonomy (NCBI): domain Eukaryota; kingdom Metazoa; phylum Arthropoda; class Arachnida; order Araneae; family Eresidae; genus Stegodyphus; species Stegodyphus dumicola. The sequence goes on along the minus strand of NC_140781.1, from coordinate 95,063,072 downwards.
GGTTGGATCAACTTCCTCACTGTTGGAAAAGTCGGTATGCCGCGTCCAGGTCCATTTATCTGGATTATGTGCATAGCAGTTTATTGTGCTTTTAATCATATCGGAGGCTTTTTCAGCTATCATCATTGTTGGAACATTGGTATTGCCAGATGTTATTGTGGGCATAACTGAGGCGTCAACGACTCGCAGACCCTTTATATATTTGACTCTAGAAATAGATGACATCAGTTAATAGTAAGAAGTAAAATGCAAATAAAGTACAAATCAACATATTGAAGAAATGTGAATACATTTTTATTAAAGTAAATGAAAGAAAGTTATTTAAATGTTTACATGAACACATTATATCACAATATTTGTTTTGAACAGTACACAAGAAAAATAGATAACGTTCTGTTTCTTAAGGATTAAAATAATTTCATCCTATATCAATGATCTCAAAAAAGGATTGACTAGTGTTGAATTGCATTGGCAGGTAACATGCTGAAAGAACCAGAAAATGCACTCGCTTCTCTTTTCACACTTTTAAATATGCTGAGTAAAAGTGTTAGTTTATATTCATATACTCCTCTGTTCAAAACGGTTGAGGAAAACTCCCGCCACATTTGTGAAATTTCCTTTAATTGAATTTGACGTTGAGTGGCGTAAGAGTACTCTCTATAAAAGGTAAATATCAAGTGACATTTTCTGAGATAGTGTTCTAGTGCGATGTCGTATTCTGAGCAAGAAACGTTTGGTAAAGATGACCGGGTTTCTTTGATTAGAAACACCTCTTTCTCATGACCTAATAATTTTATTTTCCAGGTTTTTCAGTCACCGACTCCTGTGTTCTTTTTTGTTAAGATGGTTCTATGGAGCACTTTTAAACATTTCAAATTATTCAAAACAATACGACGGACAGTCGATAACTGATGATGAAAAGGAAATTCTATTAGTGCTTCCCTTTCAACATCAGTCATCGACTTTCTGTCAAAGCTGGAGCTATGAAGAAAATGTGTGTGCTCTGATGGATGTTGCTTAGAAGGCGAATAGGTGGGAATTTTTTACATATCAAGCATTTTCTGCGAGAAGAAACCATAAAAATTTTAATCAGTACAGAACACATCATTGAGTTTAATTATGATTGTATAGGAAACTGTAAAGATATTATTCTCCATTTACTCCTGGGCCAGAAAAAGCAGCTTTTTTAGCATAGACTGCACAGTAAGAAGATGCTGATATGCACAGCTGCATTATTTTAAATATTATTTTAAGTTGAATTATCGAGCTGGCTGATGTTAATGTTTTAATATTTAATTTTACAAAATTGTTATTTCCTTTTCAATGCTTTAGGCTTGTTATTTGTATGTATATATGATATATTATAACATGTAGGAAATAACGGTAAGTGCGCTAACAGAGAGTAAGTTCTAGTTAGATAATACTTATTCGGTAAGTTCGCTAACAGAGGGTAACTACTAGTCCGGTAATGCTAATTTGGTAAGTGCGCTTACAGACGTTCTGCTTACGAGTTCTATTCCCCGATAAGGTAAGGCTAAGATTAAATATTGTTTTCCAACGTATTATTTGGAGTAATTCTCAAACATGCAACATCTCATGGAATGTCCGTGAGAAACTCAGTTTCTACTGTGATGGTTTGCATGTTTCAAGAAGAAACATGACATATGGCTGCATCGATTTATATTATAAATCAGCCAAAGGTACACCGACGAGGTTCCACACTCTGAAGTAAGCCTTTTTAAGAGCCTGAAACTACAGAGTTTCCTAACACTACAATTTTCCAGCTCAGCGATCCTATCTTGCGAATGAGTTTCTTGAATCGAAGCAACATACATACGCTCTACAAATGAAATCTGTTGAACACGTCGAGGTATTTTTGAACGCCAACGCTTTGTGTTAATATAGATGAAAATATAGTGGATCATTTTAAGAATCAATTACTGATGATAATCTATAGGAGGGATGGCTTAAGAGTTTCTCTTAGTGACAGGTCATTCTTGTCGAATATTTTGCTTATAGCTATATTTTGCGATTTATAAGTGTATGAATTCGGAAAAGACGTTCCTACAATTTGATTTGTTATGAATTTTATTTTTTTCGTTTACTGAGGAAAAGTATTAAAAAGTATTACTTTATTATCACATGTTCGTTTGTCTACAACAGGTGATAAATTATTATTGATTTTATTATCAGACATCCAGCATTTGCGTGTTCTTAAAATGCTATAAAGATATAACTTACCGCAATTGAGGATCTACAACTGTGGTGGGATCTTCTGGATCCCCCATCTTCGCGGTACCCACGTAATGGCTGAATGTCAAAACTACTGATCTAAGTTGGCACCGAAAATAATCATCTTCATTACCAGCGTACTGCTCGCAACCAGGATACAGTGTAGCGAATGGCACAGATCCAAGTCTTTTCAAAGGAGCGCTTAAACTGATTCGTCGACAAACTTTCATTCCTAGAACAGAATATTAGAAACGGCAATTATTTTTAAGAAAAAAAAAGAAGCTTATTAAATTCCCTAGGGTAATGAAAATTTAAAATTTAGGAATTTCTTGAATTTTAATAACGATGATATACCAAACATCATGTTCGAAGGCTATTTGTCCTGAGCACTCGCTATTTTCCCTACAGACTGGAGCCATTTTAATTAGCTGTGGAGTTTGGGACAGCCTGCGATAATTAGATATGAAAGAAAGGGACAAATCTCGTTAGACGTTTTTTTTTTTTTTTTTTTTTTTTTCTTTTCTTTGTTGTCTTCACATATTACAAGACTGAGAAATGTTTTTCATGATTATTGTTAGCAATAAGTATCCATCTGAGCTATCCTGAAAAATACTTAATGAAAATTATACCTACGAAAAACAGATAAACCGTGAACGATTTGATAGTAATCAATTGACATAACTTTAGAAACACTATAGCCAAAATTAAATAAATTCAGGTTAATAGCTCTCAGAATGGCTTACTAATTTAACTCTCCTACATTGTAAACAGTTAGGAATTACAAATCAATCACATATAATATATGCAATATAAATAGGCTTAATTAAAGCAGGCAAATAGTCAATAGATTTATTCTGATTAAATTTCCCATTTACTATCTCAGTTTTTATTAAAAACTTATCGATTTTCAATTCTGCACAATTTATGAGCTAGACAGCATCATGGGAAAGAATGGGGATTCTTTGATCAACGTGTCCTCAACAGAGGCACAGGGGGAAGGCAAATGGGTTACTCTTGGTGCATCCGTAATGGATAATGCCGCTATCACTCCGAGGCCTACGTGATATACAAGGCCCTGCCACGCAAAAGTCGCGTGAACAAGAAAGGCTGGAAATCTTCCATCTTGAATTACGTGCGTGCATTGTGCTGCTCTTTTTGTGATTTATATTAAACGTATTTTTATTTTGAATTTGTTTAATATTAGAATTTCGAACAACGTTAAACGCAACGTGTACGTTTCTGTAGTTAAGAAAGTTTTTCGTACAGGTTTATATTAAGTTTTTTATTTGAAATTCTGTTTATTTTAGACGTAGCCGAGTTCAGTTCGAATAAGAAAATTTGAGCAGTCTTTAAATATAATTTTGGTTAGTAATTTATTCTTTTTTAGTTTGTTTCTTATTTTCAGATACTGCGCATATTTTACTTAAATTTTTAATTTAAGTTAATTGGAATAAATAAAACAGTTATGATGAGAGAATAGCATTCCATTTAATTAGTAGTAAATGTGTTCACGCCGAACCGCATGCAGATCTTTCTTTATTTCATTTTATATTTGATTTGAAGACACTTTCAATTATTTAAGCTATTGAGATTCTGAACTTGAAACCATAAATACGTATAGAGGGAGATACATATTAACTAAGACTTGCTCATTAAGCACTGTCAACTAACAACTTTTTAGTGTACCTATGTAAAATAATCTAGCAATTTTCATGAGCTAACAGTTTTATTTTTACAAAAGGGCCTTTTCAAGGGCGATATGAAAGCAGAAAAAAGAAATTAAATTATTATTTTCCCGTAAAATATATTGTTAGTTAAGTAAACAACTTCCCCTCACATAATTGTTAAAGTGTCTTTCTCAGAGCCACATAAATGTCAAAATAAATGAAGCAAAGCTATTTCGCTATTTAAGTAAAATTAGTTTATAACGTTACTTCTTCCGCCTTCTTAGGATGCCTTCGTGGTGTACTGGTCAGCACACTCAGCTCGCATTCGAGAGGTCCGTGGTTCAAATCCCGGCGAGGGCATTCCTAATTTTTCACATCTCCTGCCTCGAATTAACCTAATGTCTGTGCAAGTTAACTGAATAATTTGATTAAAAATTAAGTATAATTATTGACAGTTAAAATAAAAGCTTAGATAGATAAACTTTCTTATTTTCAAAAATTGTCTTTCATATGGATTAAAATAAATGAAATTAAGTGTAGCTACCTTTCTATTAAATTAACCTTATTATTTAATTAAATTTTATTTTTTAATGTCCTCTTATTTTTTTATTTTCTTTCTTTTCAGACACTTCATCATGTCAAACAAGTGTAGTGTTGCTGGGTGTCGCTCAAATTATGACAATGAAAAAGAATACATAACACTGATTTCACTTCTGAGATGTAAAGAGAAAAGCTTGGCTGAGAAAACTATCTACAGAGATTTTAGGACAGAAAAAATCCATTTGTATATCAAGCATTTCCGTTAATGTGACATTATTCCTGTGGATGAAATTATTAAATAGAATATTAAACCGTATCCTAGGAAACTTCCAAAACTGAAAGATAATGCTGTCCCAAGTGTTTTCTTAATTTACCAAAATATTTGAGTTCGAATAGTCAACCCTCTCGTCGTGGTGGATGTTGAACAAAATAATTTCGATTTAGATATAAGGCAGAGCTGACTAGATCAAAAGGAAAATGAAGAAAAGCAAACCATAAATGAAATTTTAGATATGCTATTGCATTTTAAATTAAATGAAAAAGAGATTCCAAGTAAATAGCATATTCAGCAAAATTCTGGAACATTAAATATTTCTATGATAAATGTAGATATTATTCCTGTGATATTAGGACATAATGAAGTATATGCTGATTTAAAATTTGACATGTATATAAATGTAATAATTGTTAATAAATGCAAAGTTATAAATTCTAGGCTTCAGAAAAATACTATACGTATTAATTCAATAAATTTTTAGAATAGCCAGAGGTAGAGAAGCCAACTGCACTTAACTAGGCTAGTGATATTTTAAAATTAATTAATCATGAAGAAGAAAAGAAAATTAAATTTATTACTGAAAAGCTGAAACTTCTGCAAGTACCTAAAATAATAGAAGATATTGGAATGAGAGGATTGTATTAGCTGTATCATTAAAGTACACGCATTCTGTCTTCTTCACACTGCGCGGTCTACATACGTGGGTCAATTTGTCTGCCTCATCCATGAAACACACAGAAGCTGTTTTCGAAATTTTCATTGTAGAATGCTTCTCTTCAGGGATAAATCTAAAATCTAAAAGCAAAATTCAAATACTTAAGAAAATAAGAAATTTTAGAGAACCTCCTATTGGATGAAATTTACATTGAGCCACAATTAAATTTTAAGGCTGGCCATGTATATAGCGTCACTGATTCTAATGCTACAAAAACTGGTAAAACTGCGCAAGTTTTAATGATTTTTATCAATTTTATCTTCATGTAAGGATGTAGTATGCACAGTGCTGGTTACAAATTTAACCAGTGATTTATTGCAAAGTATATTGCTAAGTAAAGAAATTGAACAAATTGGATTTAAAAATTACTTGTTTAATAGCATACAATAATATAATAAATCTAAAGCTTTTGGGCTCCTAACGCCAAATAAATTATTACAGCCTGTTATTCCATATCCTTTTGGTTCCAGACTGGTTTTTATATTGTTTGATTCGGTGGACGTTTTAAAATGCATTCGAAATAAATGCTTGAGTAGCAAAAATAATGGCACACTTACTTTTACCGACAGAAAAAATCCTTCCAATTTTCAGAAAGCATACCTCAAGAATTTCGAAATGCTATTTCAGATGGAACAGAAGTCTGTTGCAAAATATGGCCAATTGTTACCCCGTAAAGTACTATAGACATATAGCATACAAAAACAAAATATTAATTTGGTTCTTAAATTGTTGAATGAAAAAAATAATGCACCCCTTAAATATATATCTAAACATTACCCAACCGTATTCACAGATACTATAGGAACTTGCAGTTTTTTCTTCAAACTTTGCAACTTGGTGGAAAATAATAAATGTATTCAGTCCATATGAAGTCAGACATTTAAACTATATGTAGGGAGAACCAGTTAGAGTTGATAATGTAATGCAATTAAATTTTTTGAAAGATATGACTTTCTGGCTGAATAATTGGAAGCGATCTATTCATTCGACCAATGGTTTATCACCGCAGACTTTTCAATCGTTAATTACAGCAAATGAAGCAGCTGTCACTTAATTCCTTATCTTTTTCAAAAATGCAAAATGGTTTATGTATTACTTGAAAAATTTCAAACAAAAGATTTAGAAACGAGATTTGGAGCACATCGCCAATTATCTCGATCAAATTATTACGTAAGTTTGGTACAAGTTTTAGAAAATGAAAGAAAGTTATGTTTTAAGACTTTTGGTTATTGTGTTGGCAAAAAATTTGAACGTTCTGCTAAAATCTTTGATTCTATTAGAAGAGAGAAACTGTGATACGGTTGATATATTTTTTATACGATGATATGTTAATGATTCTATTTCAACTGAATATGTTTAAAATGATGTTTTACCTGTTTTAATATATATATCAGGTTTTATAGTTCATAACGAGTTGAAAAAAAAATGTGTGGCTTGCATAACTTGGTTGCAGTTGGAATTATAGAATATATTGAAAATATAGAAGGTCCATATGAATTAATAAAAGAATTAGATCGTGGCAAATTAATCTGTTCATCAGAAATTTCTGTGCTAGCTGTTATTTATATTGGGCAAGTGTTAAATGAACTAACTGCAAAACATAAGGCTGCTTTCCTCAGCTACAGTAATTCATTAATGTTACTGTACAAACTTTCGTCTATATAGTTGAGTTGGCTTGCTCTTCCCCATTTTGATACCTGCGAGTGTGATTTTACCTTGTCTGAATGTCTAGAAAACCTTTCTTTATTAACAAGAAAAATTTTAATAAATAATTCGACAGAATTCAAAAATGATAAAAATTTTGCAAAAATGTTTTCAAATAGAAAAGTGAAAAGTTTCGCCTAAAGTCCGATCTATTTTTATCTTACAGGTAAGTGTTTAATAGTGCAAATTATTTAGTTTTGCATCATTCAGAAACATAATTTTAATAGTATTAAATTTGATAGCCTGACGCTCGGTATGTAAAATCAATATTTTTTTTGTTTCTATCTATTTTTATACTGTTTTTATGTTCTTTTTATTTCTGAATCTCTTGCATTTTTTGTAGTGAATTTGTCATTAATCATGGCAAGAATACTTAGTGAACTGCAAAACGTTTCTAAAAATATTTATACTTGTAGTGTGAAAATTCAATCAGTTGTACAGTTAAATACCAAAAATCTGACAACTCCTGAAATCCGCGAAATCTCACAAAATGTAAACACTCAGTTTATAGGTTTGGGAAACTGCAGCATGGAGAACAAAATACCGAAGAAAAGAAAAATACTTTCCAAATAATGATGACATATTGGAAATACTTAGCAAATCATTGACCTCATGATAAAAGCTTTTTTCCCCTCTAGTGTGCGTCGAGATAAAAAAGCAAACGAAGTCACTCAAATTCTCTTTCAAGTTTACGACTGAATACGAGTTTATTTCCTAAGCTGTGTTATTCCACGAGATTGTTTGTTGTTGCCGTTTTGTTATTTCACCTGGATTTTTTGTGGATAAAATTAAAAATATTTTTAATTTCTGCGCTTCTTAATACAGTGGCAGGTAAGAAAACGCGTTCATGAATTTACTGCTTGCAACGTTCGAAAACGTAAATACGTTGCATTGACGGTAATGCGAAAAGTGGAATTTTGCAAAAGATGGAGGGAAGTGGTACTCCTTCGATTACTGCAGAATCGTATGCAGTTATGATACAAATCGCATATGATATACGGGAAAATAAAGAAAAGCTATTGGAATTTTACGGCAGCAGTGATTTTAACACCGGAATCCAATAACGGAAATCTTTGCACGAAGCAAAATTGTCAAAGTCTTGATGCTATTTTGTACGAGTGGTGCGGTGTGATGGGGTACCAGTTTCAGGTCTGCTCCTGATATCAGGTTCAATGTTCCTTCTAACCTTCTTCGGGAACACACAAGGACCTGACTCGGAACAGAGAGCTTACTAAAGCTATGTTCACTAATTGTGGTAAGTAGACAGGATACAGACGAAGGATATACAAAACCCTTTATTTTTCTCTATATACAATAACTTCCGTACTTCGGAATACACTGACCCTCCACTCGGGGTCTAACGTAAAAAAGTATAAAAATAAAACTAAACTCTAATTTAACTTTAGAATAATACACGTGGAAGATTGGCCTTATAATAACAGGAAGCGTATGTAGCACAGAGACTGTGAACACTACAATACGTTTAATTTATCAAGAGGATTAAAACCTCTGGCCTGGAAGGCGAACAGCAACTGCGTAACTTCTAAGGTAAGCGGCCTGCGTTGACTTACTGCTTCCTCTCCTACGCTTGGCAAAAAGGCCACACTTAAATACTTGGCGTTCGCCAGACAAACTTTGCATAAAAACCTTCACGCTTATAATTCTGGCCGGAAGTAGAAAATAAGAAGTGATAGTAAAGATTTAAAATAAAATAAACGTTAGTAAAACTTAAGATCCTTACACTGAGAGAAAAGGAAAAACAGATTCACGCTGATTTAAAAACAGAGGAGATGTGCAATTTCGGTTACAGCCGAAAACATTACGGCAAAAACATCGCGGACAAAAACGTCGCGGAGAAAACAACTCAAGGCGAAAACGTCGTGGTACAAAACATCGTGGGAGAAAACATCGCAAAGAGAAAACATCGCAGTTATAAAGCATCGTGGTACAAAACATCGTCGTCGAAAATAAAGCGGTTCAAAAACTTCGCAGTTTAAAAACATCGTCGTCGAAAATATCGTGGTTAAAAAAAAAAAAGTATCTACAAATCATCGCATGACGATAACATCGCAGACATGCTTTTTTCAGATTTTAATAATTGTAAATGGATATTCTCATAATGATTTTTAAGCGGGCCATTAATAAATCATTTCTTAATAACGTTTTTACTGGGAATTTTTCATGAAAAGTACAATCTATAAGTTGTATTTAATTTTCTGTGCTTAAGTTTCCTTCTTACTTTTTCAGCAAAAATTTATTAGTTAATAAAAAATGTGAAAGTAAAAATTATCCTTCTTTACATCTTGCGCTCAAAAATCATTATGAGAATATCCATTTACAATTATTAAAACCTGAAAAAGCATGCCTGCGATGTTATCGTCATGCGATGATTTGTAGATACTTTATTTTTTACCACGATATTTTCGACGACGATGTTTTTAAACTGCGAAGTTTTTGAATCGCTTTATTTTCGACGACGATGTTTTGTACCACAATGTTTTAGAACTGCGATGTTTTCTCTTTGCGATGTTTTCGCCTTGCGTTGTTTTCTCCGCGACGTTTTCGTCCGCGATGTTTTTGCAGCTATGTTATCGGTGGACACCGCAATTTCAGAAGCAGTTGGCTGAACAGATTTAAGCGAGGACACGGTATACATTATCTGAAAGCCTATGGGGGAAAACTTTCAGCAGATAAAAATGCTGCAGAGAATTTTATTGATAAATTTTCTGTGCGGGTGGCAAAAGAAAATGTTACCCCAGAACAGAATTTTAATATGCACGAGACTGGAATTTTTTGCCTTGAAAGTCATTTGTGAGAGCGAAAGACGGCACCATCACAGGTGAAAAGGAGCTAAAGTTGTTCTTTAATATTGCAATGCAGGTGGAACTTGTAAATGTAAACCAGTGGTTAATGGGTAAGAACGCCAATCCCATTTCTCTGAAAGGAGTAAAATTCTTACTTGTGATTTACAGGAATAATAAAAATCCTGCTTCACGAAACAACTTATGACGGAGTGGTTCATGGCACATTTCGTTAATGAGACTAGAAGGCACTGAAACAGTGAGGGGTTACCATGAAATTGCAAGATTTTACTGTTAGACAACTGCTCTGCACATTCAGGTGCAACCATTTCAACGTGTGATAATGCTGTGCCCACTTTTTTTGTCCCCAAATATTGCATCATTGATCCAACCAATAGACCTGAGCATAATACACGCAGTATTAAATGCCACTACAAAACGGAGTTTCGGAAAAAAATTCTTTCAAGTGACCATTCTATTTCCCTTAGTGATTATAAAAAAATTTTAACGCCATTACAAAACGGAGTTTCTGAAAAAAATTCTTTCAAGTGACCATTCTAGTTCCCTTAGTGGTTATAAAAAAATTTTAACATCAAAGATTGCATCTATTCTTTAGCAGAATCATGGAATTCTGCTTCGCAAGGAATCCTGAACATTAGTAAATGACTGGCGTAATGCATGGCCATCTTCTCTGTTTATTGAAGCTTAGAACGATGACAGTGAGTTCTCTGGTTTCAGGGTCAGTGCAACAAAGGTTAAAGCAGGAGAATTGCTTCTATATTCGTAAGAAAGAGCAAATGAAGAGGTTTTGCAAGAAGAAGGTATCATTGAATGGATGGTGTGTCCAGATGAGCCACATCGGCATATCGGATCACCGATGATGAAGCCATTAGTCCAAAGGGACAATTTGCCTTGAAGAACTATTATTTTCGTTTTGGTATTTTACGTTGGCTCACTATAAATGCCCGATTCCATTTAAAATTGTTGCCACCAAATATTAACGCCCTGTGTTATATTTAAAGAAATTAAATAACGAAGAGTCTGCATAAATGTATGTATGTTTCTCGCATTGTGATAAAACAACGGTACTTAGAGCTATCCAATTTTGAATAGCGTACGTTTCCACCCGAATATGGGCATCTGGAAGCCCAAATTTGGAATTTGGAATTTATTTTATTATCTATTTCATATTTTGTAAAGCTTTAATGAATTTTTAAAATTAAAGTTAATGAATTTTTGATTAACAAACTCAACAATTTAAAAGCGAGCAATGGCAACACTCTACGAGGGAAAAAACCCTTTTTATCTCCAGCGCACGGAACTGTGTATCGAAAATTCTGAAGATATGCTCATTTTAAAATTATTTTGAGATATTACTGTTGAACTGAATTTTATGGTTTAAGTGCGAAAACCATGATATTTAGTAAATAAAGGTAACACACAAAACGTTAAAAAAAAAAAAAAAAAAAAAAAAAAAAAAAAACCTCTTTGAATGTAATTTAAAATCTGAAACCTTTCAGATTTAAAAATTTTTTTAGTTCTATTTTGAACTTAATACACCAAGTAAACGATTCTGGTACTGACACAGATACTGAATATTTTAGGAGAAAAATGCACCTTTTAATAAAGGCTTAGAACATGGTGAATAATACCTTAAACTATTAGAAAAGAGATATGTCACAGAACAAGAGATTATGGCTATATAATTTTAAAAAAACTTACTGTAATATATTCTAAAGTTTTAAAAGAAACCTCTATCAGAATATATAAGAATTAAATATTTTATGCTTTATTAATGTCCCTTACTGTCATATGTTTATGGCGACGTTTTTTCGCCATTGGACTCCATTTTTTTAGAAGGTCATCAGAAAGGCCTAAAAGTCACAAACTTCAGCTTACAATTAAAACCAACTTAACATTTATTACCTATAAGTACACATCGGTCAGTTCGACTGATGGGCATTTTTACATTCTGATTTTGACAGCACTTGTTGAGCAAAGGAACTGAGGAAGTTTGTGTATTTTACATTACACCAGTATATAATATGTCAATGTTTAGTAACAACAAGCTTTCTGCTTTTGTAAAAGTTTCAAAATTGTGATGCATTTATTGTCAGTCCTGCTTAATAATCTTTGTTAATTTAAATGTTCTTTAACTTTTTACGCCTTACGATGTTTTTTAAATAGTAAAATACGTAAAAAACATTAAAAATGCATAAACGGTCAAAATGATAGCATATGTACCTTTGCGTTTGAAAAAAAAAAAAAACGAAAATCACATCTCGCAAGAGGCATTATTTAAACATTAATACACACGAGCCGACGCAAGGTTATCGGCAATGAACAAATAAAATAAGATGAGTAGAAGTAACAGTAACTGCATTTTGTTATTTCTGTCTTTTCTCAAAATAAATATCAGTTATTGTGCATTCATATTCTAAATTAAATACATACTTAATTATAATCAAATATGCATTAATTTTTTCTGACACATTTTACGTGAATTGATTAAAAAATTGCTGCAAATGTATATTAATTTTATTTGAGTGCATATGTAGCAAAACAATAGGAGTTCACCTTGAGCATAGAAGAAAATTTTATATACTTGAAGCTTCAGTATCATGAAGTGATCATTCCTAGAAATAGGTTTACATATACATAGTTGTTTTTCACACTATTTTCTTGTAAAATCGGTATCAGTGCTTATTTATTTTTTTTAGAATGAGTCTGCCTGTGAAAGGGATAATCACATGGACTTAGTGGAAAACAAATATAGACAGTCCTCCAAATGGATTCTGTGTTTTTGAAGTATGCTGTGTGCAAGTAGAGAATATAATTTTATTCCTATATCTTTTAGAACGTACTATATCAGCTATTTATTATTGTGTAAAGGTGAGCTAATGGTAACTAAAATATTATGTGGCAGCAGGGATGAGTTGATTGTTACTTGATGATAATTGTTTTAAATGTTGTTTCACAGTATCATGTGAATCAGTCGAAATTTTATATGTTTATAACTAAAATGCTTTCTGAGAAATACTTATTATTAAGTTATTGGTACATAACTGGTGCTGTATATGCAAAGCTATTTTCATACTATTTCTTAGCCAAATTTGAATCGTTTTTTCACACACATTTTTCACACATTTTTTCAAACACATTTTTTCATGTATGCATGTAAGAGTGGTACCCATAAGATATTTCATGTGAAATGTATGTAAACTATCCTGAAATTGGTTTTATCTGCTAGAAATTTGAAATAAGAAAACATGAAATAATATGCTTGCACGAAATGGCACTCTTTGTATGAATTGATGGAAACTGTAAATTTGTGTTTATGTTCCTGAAATATTTTCTCTGCTCCTGAAATTTGTACTGTGTCAGAAACTGGATAAGATAATTCTATTAGACAGAGCTTGTCTGTTCTTCATTTTAATTTTATCAATAAATACTTGAATCTATCTATGCGTATCTGCAAGTAGATGAAACCTTCTGGTGCTGAAAGTGGACCGATTCTGTCTGGATGTACATGAATTAAGTGTTTATCTAGTACTGGAAATAGCTGAATAGGTTTTTACATGTCTCTGGATGTTGGCCCGTTGGTCTTATTAATAATATTATGTCCTGTTTGTACAGAAGGACATACATAATTTTCTACCAGCCCTCGAGTGGCATGAATTTCCGAATTGGACATGTATTTAACTTCTGTCTGATCTGAGTCTAGTTACAATTTTAGGTTGTGGAAAAGAGTTAATTATTTCGCTTTTCTCAGAACGGGTCTATGTAAAAAATAGTTAACCATTTTCACTTTGTAGAGTCCTTAGGTTATTTTAGAGCAAGAGACAGGAAAAATGAGCAATGCCCTCTCCGGGACTCGAACCTGACTCGAACCTGGACCTCTCGAATGCGCGCCGAGTGCGCGCATTCGAGAATATAATGAACTAAATATTCACCGTTACACCTTGAAGGCATATTGGAAGGAGGGGGAACGAACGAGAAGTTTTTTTTACGAAGGGGTCTAATGCCTTCATCAGTGATGAGATATTAGGAAACATAACTTATGCTTTGCTAAACAAACATTTCGAGGGATTTATCATCAGGTCTCTGCTTTGATCAGGCCTCTACTTTCATAAGGCCTATTTATCATCAGGCCTCTACTTTCTTGATGTGTGATATATACCATGGCGCTTTTTCAAGTTATACAGAGTTTAAGTCCTAGAAGATGCTACAGATAAAGTATTTAAAGGTATGGTCATTAAGATTGTTTACATCAGATAAGTTATTCTGGCAAGCGCAATGGTGGCCAGTAAGATGGGTACACGATGAAGACTGCGTGACAAAAACGTCAAACGTGCATGAAAGGCACTGCATGCTGAGATATACAAATGAAAACAGTTCTGACAACAGAATTTTTAGGATAAAAATCATTTAAATAGATAAAAATATCAGTCAAGGAAGATATCTGAACTGATTACGAAAAATCGCAAAACCAGCGTTTCAGTTGAAATTGTATAGCCATTAAAAATAGTCATATTTTATCGTGAGGCCTCAAACAGGCAAATAAGTACTTTTCCTCGCATCAATTAACGTGCCTCTCTGAATGTAGTAAAAGCTGTGCATGTTAATTTCTCATTTCCTTGCATGAAACTTTAAAAATCCAGGCACTTAGGGGTTATACCTTAATGAATTTTACAATCTTAGCAACTCCGTCTAATGTTTCTGAAATCTTCTGGCACATTGTTTGATGCTAAAGATTCCTCATGTATGCAGCAATGGTTTAAAAAACTGCAGGTATTATCACAGCTTTAATTAAAGCAGCCAGTCCATTTATTCTTCTTGACATTGCACGAGCTCTAATTGCAATACACTTTGATCACTGTAGTTCATATTTTGTCGTAAAATTGTTCAAACTATTAAATAAGGCTTCATCTATAATACGTGTATTAAATTAATTGCAAAACAACAGAGCTTCTTGAATTTTGTTTTCAAACTCGTGTCGAAAAATTGTAACGAATTAGTACTATTAGAGATGTCAGTATTCTTATCTAATTGTAATGAATAATACTGGCATTTGTGAAATTAAATGCTCTTTTATATGATTTAACAAATCTTGAGTCCTAATCTTAGCAGTACCATTTGATAATGATATTAAATTTAAATCTTTTGCTATTTTTTTCTCCAAACAATGTTAAATCTTTGATAGCGGGTAGAATTAGTTTCTGCCTATAGTATGAGCTACTTTATGTGATTTTCTTGCTGCTTTTTGATTGTTGGAGTCAGTTATGCTTTGCAGACTGTCTTGAAAATGGTTTTATATTCTAGAAATGTGCAATGTTCTGTATTTACTAATTCCTGCGACTGAATTGACGAAATTTTAATTAGCTTGTCTACAGACACTGAACAGGACTTGAACTAGTCTCTTTTTTTAATCTCTCTCCGTATTTTTGGTGCATGCTTCCTGATTTTATGTCTTCCTCTCCGAGAATCTCATATGAAGAATTATTCATGTGATACGGTCATCTGTGACACTAATTTAAAGAGCCAGATACCTCGCTCTTCTACAGTATTATGGCAGTGATTTCAAAGTTAGTGGTATATCGTTTAGACTTAAAAACAAATTAAACTCCTCAATTCTAAAATTTAGTGGAGATGGGAAACACAACCTTTTTATAACAAAGCAAAAGAACTCGTTAATGTATTGTCTGTGCCATCTCATTGGCTATACAAAACTCAAGTTCCTCGACATTCTTATCCAAATCACATTTTTCACTAAACTGCTAAGAAATAAGATGAAATACTTATCTACCTTCATTTAAAAAACGAAAACTCTCATTCCTTTACTGAGATCGTACAAGACCTGCGTTTTTACAGTGTCAAGAGCAACCGTGTTTAGGCTGTGAAAGTAAAGACAGTGAGTGATTTTACAGATATTTCTGTCGAATTGAGAGCTTGTTGTTTAGTACTAAGTAAATACAGAAAATCTCTACTTAAATTTCAGTGAAATTTTGGGTATTGTAGTTTCACATGAAATTAAAATACAGTTTCTACCTGGTATTATATACTATCAGAATAAAAGGAAATTTGGCTTCTATACATTAACACAATTTTAATGATACTGTTTAGTTGCAACTGATTATTTTCAAAATAAGAATTGTATAATTAGTATTTTATGGGAAAGTTTAAGATAAAAATAAAGTGTAAGACTGTTACAAAATAATTTAAGGTGAATAAATTTATTAAGGTAACTTATAGTTCCTAGGACCTGACGTCAGGGATTACGCACAAAATTTGACAGCAGTATTTGAATCTTAGAAATCAATTTCCTGATCTTGATATTTATATAACAGATATAAAATTTCAAAACTTCTTCAATTCTAAATGAATCTCTAGACCTATATATTCATTTAATGTCTGCTGTACATATGCAATTAATTGACATGCAGTTCTGCACCATTTTAAAAGGTAAATGTAAATATCATCGTGAAATTTTGTTATTTTTATCAATAATTATCTCAAAATTACTCTCCTGATTTTTTTTAAATGAACAAATTTCAATATTTGGCACTGCATACACATGTAAAATAACATTTTCAAATGCAAGTATCGCAAACAGAATATTACCAACTTTTGGATTGCATTATTACAATTTAGTCAAACAGATTAAATGTTAATGTATGTAATGACAGTAAAATATTTGTATTTTTCTATGCAAATATGTTTCATTTCTGATATTTCATTTATTTTTAAAATTATTTACAGTACTATTTTGATGATTTATATTTATAAACTGGTCTTAAAAGTTACAAAATTATATTTCCTCTGTATTTTTTGAAGTATAATGCTTTATGTCTTGTAAAGTAATGTATGAAATGTTATTTTGGAATAAAAGTATATTTAGCTTATATCAGAGTGTTGTCAATGCGTTTCAATATAAAATTTATCATAATTTCTCATCTGGTGCACTTAAATATTTACGTACGGCAGTTTAAATTTAACAAATAACCGAAAATCAAATCAAGAAGCCAATGAACTAAATATTTCATTAAAAAAACTATTTAATTGTTGTTTTCAGCTTATATTTAAGTAGTTAAATATTCCTGTATCTGAAATAACGTGTATCTCTTATTTTAGGTGCAACAAAATAAATATTAAAAATAATATCAGAGCTGTGATCGAGGGGGAGGGGAAAGATCCACCAAATATTCGGCAGATATATATATTTAAGAAAATAGCTTTAAATACCTATTAGATTGTTTTTCAGCAAATGATAGCAGAAATACACTGTGTATGTAAATCCAGAGAATAATCCTGTTAAAAGTATAGAAATATAGAACTGCTGAAATTTTATCATATCTAGAAGTGTTATTCCCTACTTTTTTTTTTTTAAAGAAAAAAAAAGAAGACAAACTTTAAAATAAAACATGAACCGCGTAACTGCCGCATAGAATCGAGTATTGACGGTGCAAAGTCGAAGGCGACGCTTCCCAGCTAGCCTTTTCATCATGCGATGTAATCAAACTCTTCTTCCCGCCAGCACCTTGTATATCACGTAGGCCACGCTATTACTCAGACAAAGGTGAAAGGTTTCTAGAAATATTTTGTTCGATGTAATGTGTTCACGAATGAATTTTCTGCCCTTATAGGAACTTAAGGGATGAGTGTATTCTGTATGAATTGCTTTTATAGTGTCAATTACCAAAGCTCTAATATGAGATATCTGAAGATGTGACTTTGCATATGCAAATATGCTTATGATTTTCATTTTTAATTAAACATTTATTAGACTGCGAATCTACTTCCTTAGCACACTAAAATGCTTAACCTTCTGAAGGGTCATTTGAGTTTCTCTCCATTTTTTTAATGTGTTTTAATTTTGGAGACACCAGTATGTGTATAAATTGCACATTGTATATTAAAATCTTTTATCATCAACTTGCATCGTGAAACCTGATGCCAGGCTATTTGATTTACGTAACGATTAATATGTCTCAAAATGCAAGCTGGACTAAATAATTGACATTATGAAGGAATGTGATCATTCATTTTCCCATTTGTAAACAGAAAGAAAACTTACCTTCTACTATGTCTTTTACATCTCTTGGATCTTCCAAGTAATTCGGGTCAATCATTGGAGGATCATACGGATTGTCGGATTGGAGAGTTACTGTTCCTCTACTTCGAGGCTGCAGCAAGTGTGGAACACATGTTATAAATGGTTTACCTCTATAAGGTCCATAAACTTGTTCATAAACCTGAAAAAACACAGAATGTCAGTAGTGACAATTTAATTTGTTTAATAATTTATTTTAACTTGCCCCTTTACCATTCATTCTCACTTCAGTCACACAACTCGTTCTTTCCAAAAAGTTATGTAGATTTTTATCTGGCAAAAGTAGGTGTATAAAAGTCTTAAAAGGATCTTTAGAAGAGCAAGCTAGCAAGGGGAAAACAACGGAAACATGCTTGGAGTTATGAAATAGCTGTTGGCTAACGTTTGGTGAAAACGCTGGCCTGTGTTCAATAGCTGTCGAAATGGTATGCTGAAACTGAACTTTTTAATATTGGTGTTATCATCCACTAGAAAAGATTGTGGTTCCTGGCAAATTAAACCTAATTCGGAATTCTTTTAAGATTAAAATTTTATTCTACAACTAATGTCCAACCAAGTAGGCTTGTAATATTTTTTAATTTAAAATCTCAAGTAGAGATATGTTAAAGCTAATTTCATTTTATTTAGTGCTTCTCTCTGAAGGAACCTCGAACTTCCCTCTCTTCTCAAAAACTCGGTGACTATCGATTTACTGGTATCTGTCAGAGGTTATATGTAGTAGTAAAAGATGATTATTTACACACGCGGTACTTCAAGTTTAATACAGGTGTAATAAAGTAGAAACCAGATTCAAACATAATGTCAAAACAACAGCCAGAGTGAAAGGAATAAATTTTAACGGTATCTAGTTTTCAAACACGTGACAAATACTATCTTGTGTATTAGAAGTTACTGCAGAAGGAACTAAGACATTCATTTCCATATATGCTTATGTTACAACGGTTAGCACACTGGCTCAGTACATAAGAGATCCTACATTGGTGTCCAAAACTTCAGCAACAAATTCATTTTTCAAGATACAACCATGAAGTTGTTAATAAGGGATTTTCGTGATCAGTACAATGAAAAGCAGACTGCGTAGAAAGGTGTTGATAATGCAAATATCAGAACAATGACAAGCATGACGTTCGGACACGCAAAACGCGAAGAGTCAACGGGCACAGTGCAAGGCAACTTAAAAACACAAAGGAAGGCACATTTCCAGGCATTCTTCAGGAATTGAAAGTGGGATTATACGTGCAGTATGGCTACAAGAAAGTACCAGGATGCCTTTACACATGGTAGAATGAATGACAAGCTTGAGGAGGGGCGTAGCTTGACGTTTGCTGGCCAAGAGTCGGAACTGATAAAAGTGCCGTTTCATGAGCTGGAGACTTTGGAGAGAGGTACGGATACGCTTTCTTCCCATTAACCCGGGAGGACGCGCGTTGTATTATGTAACACGAGAACGCGCGTCTCGTGCCATCTTTGCGAGGTATAGCCAAGATGGCGATGGTTTTTGGTGACTAAACTTTGTCGCCAAATTTGGCAAAAAATCGCCAAATAGTCAAAAAGTTTGGCTGATTTTGGCGTATTGAGATGTCGAGAGAGTTTCGCCTTTTAGATGCGCTTACCATTGTGCTGTGTTTAACGCTCTTAGTAGTTTGAAGTGTAATTACTGATTTTCTCTGTGAAACAGTAAAGAGTTGTACGAACATTTTTGCGGGATATTCCAGAACTGTATAGGGTTCCTTTTGATAAAATAAATTTTATCAAGCTATTATCGGTTCTATGTGCATTCAAGCTATAATGAACCCGTACGCACGCAACAATTTTTGATGTCATATATAGGATTCAGTGCCGGTGAAAAGAGCATTTTATGAGCAACTAAGGCAGCTTGTGACAGCCTTTGCTTCTTTTAAAGAAGAGATAAAAGCGAGACAAGAATCCGTTAGAGAAGAGATGAAAAATTACCACGAATCTGTAAAAGCAGATCAAAAGGAAATGGAAAGAGAAATTACTTCCATACTAGGATAAAAAATGAGGCTAGGGAAGGCAGAACAGACACAGTTGACAATAAAAATGTAGAACTTCCAGAAAGATTTTCTGCTGTTGAATAACAAATCGGAGACAGCTTTTTTGCTGCTGTCGCCAAGGAAGTTGACAGTTTAAAGAAGTCTATACCGACAGCTGGTCACAATTCTAACACCTTTAAATCTGAACATATATCGTCTTGACCTTCTCTGAAGCTATCCACACATGATGGAAAAAGTCCCTGGCAAGTGTACAATATGCAAGTCACTATACTGGCAAAAGTAAATGGATGGGATTTTGAAGCTAAAGCTTCACTGAGAACAGACACAGCAGAAATCCTTCAAACTCTGCCCGAAAACCAGCGAGTAGACTTCGAAGCTGTATCCGGCAAGTTGGAACTGCGTTTTGGCGAGAAGTGTTTAAAAGACTGTAGAATGGCGGATGTCAAGGATACAAAAAAACTTTAGTGTACGCCACGAGATTTGTGGCAGCCCAGCAAGTAACTCATAGAGACCGCCACCCAGTCAGAGCTGTTAACATTCAAGAGCCAGTGGATCAATAACTCTCGTCTAGACGAGTAGTAATTTCGAGAAGTACTAGAAATCTCTCTGCTGCTAAGTTTCTGAGTAGTAGCTGTTGCTGTTAGTTCAGGGCTGAAGTCGGAGTATTGAGATGTTCGAAAGACGTTCGCCTTTTAGATGCTCTTAGTATTGCGTTGTGTTTAACATTCTTAGTAGTTTGAAGCGTAATTACTGATTGTACTCTGTGAAACTGTGAAGAGTTGTGCGAGTATTTTTGGGGAAAGTTCTATAACTGTGAAGTGTTCCTTTTGGGGAAATAAATGTTATCAAGCTATGATCGGTTCTGTGTGCATTCAATCTATTACGAACCCTTACGCAAGCAACAGTACTAATAAAACGTTTGTCATTGGAAAATATGCCAAAATATTATTAAGGAATAGCGCATGCTGATTTTGAGTAGCACACTTTTTGAAACTATTGCATAGTACATTGTCTTAACTCGAAACGTGGATGAAATGTCCTCAACAGCGTGCATTGGTAACAGCGTATGCTTTACCAAGATAAGAATGTTTCTTAATTTAGTAGGAAAACACTAATATCCGCAATAGCTTTTTCAGAAAGGAATCAAAAGTACTTGGTTGTTAGGTTAGGTCATTAGAGTATTACAAAGCACACGAGGCTAGGCATCCTTAGAGGAGGGATGCCCTCATTGAGGTCTTTCCAAGGAAAAGTGAACCATATTCCTGTCGTTCATCGGGAAAGTCACAAAAGATTATCATGCATAGGTTTGAATAACTGTCCGGTCCCAAAGCATTCGTAGCCCTGTTACAGGTTAATACTAACTCCAGCCTGTCTCGACAAGACGACACCTTTACGATCATCGCCAGGGGCGTAGCTAGAGGGGGGGGCATCTGTTCCCGGGCGCAGAATCCAAAGGGCGCCAAACTGATGTTACGACATTTTATAAGTAAATGTTTTCCATCCTTGGCAACCAGTAGGGGGCGCGAAATCTTCAGTTGTCCCTGGGCGCTGAAAACCCTAGCTATGACTCTGATCATCGCCAAGCCAAAACAGAGTACCCACTTTCGAGAACAGCTTCTTTGTTAGTGTGACGTTTAAGTGTACCACCAAGAACCGCTCAAGTCACCATGTTGGGAAGCCACCTGCAGCTTGATGACGGGTCCATTAGTCGCTTCCCGTCCGGGGTATGTTTGCCGCCCCTCCAGGGCGCCAAGGTGGACCCTCAGTGGGAAGCTTACAATGTTCAAGCCCGTTCGCTTTGTGTTGGAAGGTTTATTTTAGGATTTCCCGTTAACTCGAGTTGAACGTCTGAATTCAGCGGTCTCAACTATTCAGCCCATTGAAAATTATAACACTTGGATTTATTTATTAAAACTTCTGTTTATGCCTATTATTAGGAAAATAAAAATCGGCGGAATTTTATTTCCGCAGATATCACTAAAAACAAACATCAAACAGATAAGAAACGTGTTTATATTTGTGATTATACGCTTTTTATTACATGCTTATATCTGTGATTATACGCTTTTTATTACATGTTTATATTTGAGATTATACGCTTTTTATTACATGTTTATAGTTGTGATTATATACGCTGCTTTCATTTTCCTGAAAAACAAGTAAAATAGATTCATGAAAGAAATTTCAAGAAACCTGTTTTACCTCTAGTCTTAGGCCGAACTGGAGAAACGCATTTAAAGTAGTTCCTTCTAAAAAGTTCACTTCATGATTCGGAAAATCTTCCCTAGGATTTATGGCATGTTTCTTCAGGAACGCATTAGCTGAACAAAATTCCAGAGATGCCAGTGGACCTGACACAGAATAAAATTGAAATTAGTATTAACTTACAACTAATGATAAGCTAATTGACGCGTAATGAAATGATACAAAATAAAAATTTCCGCAAAATAATAAGTATTTATTTAATACCATAAGTTAATAAAGCACACAAAATATTTAGAGAGCATTAATTAGAAAGTGATTGTTGTTAATGAAATAGATTCGTTCAAGATAAAACAATAGATGTTAAATTTGACAGCATGATATGTGTAGGCCCTGGGCTCTGGCTGGGATGTGAATAAAAAAACATCTTTCTGTTATAAGATAGCGGGTTATTTATGTTCGCTGAGTTAATGAAGTTAAACGTGGCCTTCGAGAACAAGGCCTTACAACTCAGTGACTTCAGTACAGAGAGTGCATGGCCGACTCTATCATGGCTTTGAAGCGATATCAGTTTCGGAAAGTCAGGTGATCAAAATAGTCGATCTTTTTCTCTTCAATGTAATCGCGAAGTTTAACTTGCCGAAAATAATAGTTTTCTTTTAAAATAAATATAAGTAAAATTAATAAACGTTAGTAGTTAGCATGACTTGCATTAAATTTTTCATAATATATTCATAGGCGGTAAAATGCATAGCTTCAATAATTTTTAAAACAATTATATTTTGTTTGTGTAACTAAAAATATCATTGAGAATCACCACATACAAACTTTATTTCTGCAATTTTAATAAAAATGGAATCCACTTATGTAAACTAAATCAAACTTGTTACCAAGATAATATAAAATCCACAAAAAGGGAAAAATTCAATAGATTTATGGATGTAAATTTTATTTAGATTTTCTTAATACTAAAATAAATATTAAGAGCAGAATATTTTGTAAAAATCCATGCCGCTACCATCGCATCAGCTACATAAATTTTTAGAAGGCAAATATCCATAGTCATCTCTCATCACTTCATTCACTAATAAAAACTTGGATATCACAATTTTGTCAAAACAGGGAAATGAATTAAAAATTCCTTAAAAGCTAGAAAATTTGTGTATGAAGATAAACTTACATGCATGTTATGCTATAAATAAATCTTTCAAGAAAATTTCGAAAAATTAAATGCTAATTACATTCATAAAAAGGACAGCCTTCTATTTGTGCCAGCTCCAATTTTATATTTTATCACTTTTTCCAAACCACCTAAGAGGTAAGTGATTAGGCTCTTTTTTTTTTTTTTTTTTTTTTTTCTTTTTAAAGTGGTATTCCCAAATTGCAGGCCTTTTTCACTATCAAAAATAGATTCATAAAACTTGAAGCTGTACCATATACACGCATCCTACATATTATACACAATTTATGCAGAAGCATACATAAAAATAAACAGTTGTGACTTATTAACTGAAATTTAATTGGTAAATTTTTTAACTTTTTTATATGAACATTTTATATTAATTTTGTCATTTTTATATTTTGTATAATTATTTAACAAATTTTTACAAGTTATCAAACAGATATTTTCTAACCGGGTTTGCAAAGTCATTCCACAAGTGCAAGAATCTGTTAAGTTAAAGTTAATTTGACTTAACTGTATGCAAGATAACTTACATAAAATACCCAATTGCTTTTTTGATATAAGAAATGTATCTTCCATGTTTTTAAGAATTTCACCAAATAAGAAATGTACAGTTGAAGACGTTAGTAAAGCAACTTCAGATGGTACCCCTATCTAATTCTTTAAGAAAACCAAAAATATCATCTGCTATATCTACCGAATGAATACTTTGCAACCAGTCCTGGCAAATATTGCATTTTACCACTCTTAATTCTTTCATGGAAGCATAACCTGAAACATAAACTGGCACTGGTCAGAAGTGCACTTTCTATCAGAAGTAACACTTTCTATAGAAAGATCATTAATTAGTAAATTTGAATAATCACCAATATTCATAAAGGTAAAGATGGAATCCTTATCGTAATCTGGTAAAAGAGACGTTAACGGAGTATTGAATATTTGATAATGAAATTATAATATTGCTTTTAAAACGAAGCTTCTTCTCACTTTCTAATAATTATCTGTGATTCATCAAAATGCTTTAAACAAATTATGGAGTTTTTTAATTTACTTAAATCTCGCGGAATTTTCCTTAACCATTCAGCTCCTCTTTTAGGTAATTTAGGTAAAGAGTAAGTAGTGACATTCTCGTTTTTGTCGTAATTGGATTTGCAACTAAATACATTGCAGTGTCGAGGCATTCTGTATTCAAATATGTTATTAGAAAGACGTAATCAAGATAAAGAATTCCTAATGTAGTATACCAAACAAATATTCCAAACAATATTAAGCAAAATGTTCAAACTAGAGTATTCGATGCTAAAACGGAACACTTGGATAGGCTTGAGAACAGCTATAAATTTTCCCAAACAAATCTAAAAATTAAAAAGATATAAACCGAAATATAGATAAAACTATTATTTACCATTGCATAAAGCTTAAGTTATTTAAAATTACTTCGAATAGCAAAATAATCCACTTACATAACACTATTAGCATAATATATATCCAAAAAATTCACGACCACGGATTCGCAATCGCACACTATCACAAAAACACATCGACCATCTGGATCACGTGATTTTTGCGCTTCAAGGCCATTATAGTGTTGGCTGTGAGAGAGTGCAACCCTTCTTTGGGTTTGAGGGGTTTGAGGGCAGCTTTGGGTCAAGGTTATTGTTAGTCGCCATTCCTACGACAGAAGTGGTTTAAATGCAATTATTGACCTAAAATCTTGGTATATACCGTGCTTTTTCCGTAGATGGACAAATTAAATTTGAGTGTTTTTGCAATTTGTGGGTTGTTCCAAAAACAATATAATGTCTTACATGTGTTCAGTGCCACGATGTAATTGAAATTACAAATCTGGACCTAAAGTACATATTCTCGCTTTTCCTGTTGATGCAGATGTGAAAGTGGATACGTGCAATAAAACGGAAGGATTTCATTCCGACTGAAAACAGCAGGGTGAGCTTTCATTACTATGATTTTATTGATATTTAAAGAAAACTTAAGTAGATTAAATATTCGATGCGTTTAATATGTCTGTTTTTAAAGCCAAAAGGATTTCAACTGGAAAACTAGTATAAAATATTAAAAAAATTAAGCAATAACTAGTGTAAATTGTAAAAGTAAACAATAAATTAATTAAGGATAATACAGGATTATTTAATGTATAGTAAATTTTGTTTCAAGTATTGCTCGGCCCACCAGCGGCCTAGCGGTAAAGTCGCTAAACACTGGTAGTTCGGTCCGAGGTTCGAATCCCGCAAACGGACTGGCTGCATGGGCGTTTTCGTGGTTTTCCCCATGTGTAACGTGTATACGAGTCAGTTTCCCTTAGAAAGTCCTCCAGGAAGGCATCCCTCCCCTTAGGCAGATAGCCCTAGTGTGCTTTGCTGTAACTAAATACACCACCTTCAAGTATTGTTGAAACGCTGTGCATTAAGATAATATATTAATTCTATAGCAGTAAATTATTTGTAATATCTAATTTATGTCAGTTTTATTTTTAATGCACTTGTCATTATAGTTTTAAAGATTTAAAAGTAATAATGTTTTTAAGAATTTCACCAAATAAGAAATGTACAGTTGAAGACGTTAGTAAAGCAACTTCAGATGGTACCCCTATCTAATTCTTTAAGAAAACCAAAAATATCATCTGCTATATCTACCGAATGAATACTTTGAAAATTATTGTGAAAATTGTAATTAATATTATATTTTTAAAAATATATAAACAAAACTTGAAAACAATATTGTTACACCAGTTGCTTATAAAGCTTGAAATTTAATTTTTTTAAAATTTTGCTGTTACGTTTTTTAAATTAAACTTCATACATTAGCAAAATGCTAAATTTTTGGAGAGCTATAGAGTATATGGTGTTTTAAATGGGTACAATAGAATAAACAATTAAAAAAGATTAAATATACTGGCAGAATGAAGTGCTTTTGCAAGGGACGTCCGGTATCCTATACTATCATTGCACTTTCCTGATATGATATACGCTCTACCACGTGCACTTCGGTAACGAGATGTGAGAACCTCGGCTAACGACCTTGCATATTTCAAAATTTAAAGCATAATTTTGCAGTGTGTTCCTTTCAAAATGTTATGTCTGTTAAATTTTGGGAGAATTATTATTTTTTGCCTTTTACAATTCCTTGAGGATACACATAAGTGATCCAAAGAAACAAAACTCACGCATAGTTACAGGCACAATCTTTCGATCTAGAAAGCTAGGAAATTAACTATTATGTTTATAATAACTCTAACGTGGACATATCAAGATTTCGCTAAAGAGTAACATAGAATAGTAAGAATTCATATCGCAATTAAAAAAGAATTAAATAAAAACAGTCGGCAAAACTAAAGTTAAATTATTTTCTGTGACAGTTTAAAAATAAATCTTTGGCTTTTATTCTGCAAGAATCTGGATCACTGTAAGTTTAATAATTACTTTAATGATAACAGAGTTATTTACATAACACCATTTGACTTAACATCATCTGACAATTTAAAACAATGTTGACATTAAAAATTATCATCAAAAAATAAATTTTAATGTATTTATATCGATAAATAAATGATGAAATATTCCTTTTTTATATTTAGTTTATTATAAAAGATCTTCTACACTAAAATTTGTTTAAAAAATAAATTTAATAACAGAAAATGCTAGTTCTTTTATTTTATCGCCAGACTGAAGAAAATTATATATTTTTTAAAAAAGTCTGTAAGAAAATGTTGGTTCTTGTAAAATGCTCTTTTTATTCATATTTTTCATGTTTATATATGAATGAAAAATAATATGCAATGTTTTGTTTGCAGTTCGAAAGCTTAACATTGGAAAGTTTATCCAAACTATGGAAAACAAAATGAGACTAATATAAATAATTACTGATCATCCAGGTGAAAGTTTTATCAAGCATTAAGAAAAATAAGCTCAGATATCTGAAGTCTTAAGTTATTTGAATTTAAAGCGTGATATATAATAAATGTTAAGATAATACCATTTATTTAATAATATTCTATTTACTTTACATGAGAATAACATAAAATTAGATTTTACTGATGAATTAGCGCGCTGTGGGTTCACTCGCTTCGAATGAAGGAGAGAGGTTTCTTCGCACTCCTCATCTTGACGTCATGAGAGAGCTGGACGGCCTTGTTTTTCGAAGGCCACGGGTTAAACCAGTTGCGAATCCTTTCTTTTTAAGAACGAAACTCGGAAATGAGATCTTAAAAATGTGACCCGAATGACGCTAAAGCCTTAATTGTGGCCAGTGGCGTAAATAAGGGTATGCAAGGAATGCCGTCGTATAGGGGCCCGAGGGCTTAGGAGGCCCTTAAATGACCTGCTGAACTACAGTTACACGTTTAAACTTAAAAGACGGATTCTATTACATATATATAGAAGCTTTAATTCATTTTCCCCTGATAAGTTCGAAATTGGAGTTTCAGTAAAAGAAGATTAATTATTATTTTGATATTTTTTATCTTGTATTTTTTCCCCTTCGCTTTTCATTTTTATTTTTAGAGTTTGTACTTCTATGAATTCTTATTTTAATTTTGATATGTTTGGATTTTGTGTTAAACCGCTTTTACATGATTACTAATATTAATATAGCTGAGGAATAACCTTGCTTTGACGCCAATTTACTTTTAACTTTAGAATCTTTAAGTATATATATAATGTTGTATGATCTTAAATTCACTTAGTGCGAAATCGAGTTATTCTACTACTTCCGTAATTGCTGCAATATATATAATAGAATTCGTCTTTTTTTAATTTTTTAAGAGCCCTCTTCCTATATGGTGCCGTTACGCAGTTCCGTATATAACGCAGAAAAAGGGGCCCTTGGAAGCACATGAAACAGTTAAATTCAGTGATTGCAAAAGTTAATATTCCATTATTCGACTATGAAATAGTAACTTCGTGACCTACCCCAGTTCAGGCATAGGAGTCAGCAGAAAATAAGAAAAGTTCCTTTGTATTTCTTAGTCTCTTACCTGAAATTTATTAAAAGCGACCCCCCGAAGAAAGGGTTTCTCCCTTTGCAATCCCAACTCACAAGGGAGTGGAAGTGGAAATTAATTCTAATTATTTATTATAATGTAATTATTTTGTATATTAATTTATTTCTATATAATTCTTTATTATGATCGAATAATTAATAGACACATTTTTTAAGTATAAATAAAGAAGTAACTAGGCAGGAGTCTGGTACTTAATTTCGAATGAGCTTTGCAAGTTAAGAGGAGATGTGGTATATTATTTGCATTTCCAAATTTTCATATGTCATTCCGAAGTGTTTAATATTGTTCATATATTGAATCTGTTACTAGCACTTCCATTGAACCCAAGTCCAAAAATCAGGACTAATATTAAGCTTGAAATTGAATTTATCAATGAGAATGGTTTTTACAGTTTAATATAACATGTATTGCATTGGTTCACTATAAACGGCGTATCACTTTTAAATTGTTGCCACCAAATAATTTCACCCTGTATTATTTTTAAAGAAATTAAATAAGGAAGAATTTGAATAAATGTATGTATGTTTCTCGCACTGTGACAAAACAATGTTTGAATGTAGGGTTCTCACAATGTAAAAAACGACGGTGCAGTCGCTCCAGATGGCAGGGTATAGGGACGGGAAATTTTTGGATTTAGAAGTATGGAACATTCCCAAACTGGCAAAGTTAAAAGCGAATCGATTTTTTTCTCTTTTTTAGACTAATAATCTGGAGGGGGAAATCATTCGTAAGTATCAATTGCTAACTCCAGAATTTATGCTTTCCTTTTTTAAGGACACAAAATCATTAACGTAAGTTGAGAAGTCGTGGCATAAAAGGACCCTATCCACATTTCGAAATGGTGTCCTCGTCCAGGAAACGCAAAGAATTTATGACACCACATTTAGAAAAGAGAGATTTCCCGTTTCTTAGGGATCTTTGAATGAATTCAACGTCAGAAATAAAAAGGGGCAAGTTTTATGCGACAGGCAAAGAACAAAAAGTTTCATTCTGGTTGCTTAAACATTAAGCGGCAAATATTCCAGTTAATTTTTTTTCATTAAATTTATCGAAATTCGTGACTTCTTCTTCACTCATGGGGAGAGGAAATGGAATGGATGAATATTTTTACTTGAAATAATCGGTAAATCAATATTTATCCAATTTTTCATATCAAAGTTTTCAAAATATTCTCACATTGCAGATAAAATGCAGGTTAAGAATTCTTTAAACTTCCTAAACGAGAATTAAATCTGAAGGCATAGAACTCCTGAAATATATCTTATTTACTAAGCATATTTTAATGCTTGAAGATTTACATGATTTGCTTTAGGAAAGAGAATAGCTGTGGTGTTTCTTAGCCTGTAAATTACCCATCTACCAAAAATTCACACTAATCCGTAAAAGATAATTCTGAAGATATTAAATTTGTTTTGAAAGAAATATTTTAATTTCCCTTCGTTTTAAAAAATACAATAAATTACAATTCATTTTAACAACGTGAAACATTTAATCGTAGAATTCATTAATGCGCAATAATTTGTATACTATTTAAACGGAACTGAATTGAATTACTATATAATAATAAAGCACTCGAGGAATATTTGCCTAAGGGGAAGAACGTCTTCGTGGAGTACTTTCTAATCGTTATTTGAAATGAAACTTGAAAATTTACACTTTTGCTTTTAATTTATTTTAATTTTTATTCTACTTTTACTTTCCACGGCATTCAGTACGTGAAATCATTAATAATAATATAATAATGATAATAAAAATGACATCATACAACTAAAAGTATATAAATTTCGATAAATTAATTACTGAAAATATTAAGCATATCAATGGCAGCGTTGACCTAATAGTTTTAAATTGCATTTCAACATCTGAAAGAACACGAATTACATTGCAATTTTCACTACACAGACGAATGGAATATTTCAGAAAAGAATTCTCCCCCTTTATTGCAATATTTCAATAATTTTTCCAATTAAAAATTTAGTTAAAACGTTCTAGCAATAAATGATGCGATTTTCACTCATAAAATCTCTTTTAGCATTATTCTCTTTCATTTTGGCACCACTGCGTAGCTTTTCTAATAGATAAATAGGTTCCGTTAATATATCTTCCCATAATTATATCTATTTTTCATATTTTTGTCATTAATAAATTATCGTTTAAGATAAAAAATTATACAGCTTAATTTATAAGCAATGTGAAAACTGGAAATCTGAGGTCATTAATTTCTGAAACAGAAAGAGTAATTTTAAGATGTAAATAAAAAAGATAACAATAATCAAAACTATTAATGCTCCTAAAATATATCGTGATTTTTGCTTTTTGATCCACCTGGGGTTAAAAAAAACCTATTTTCATTAAATGATGTTTGTCTTGTGTCTTAACTATGTCCTGTGTCTTTGTCTTGAGTTAGTTTATAATATAACAAGTTATTTAAGTTTGCTAAATTAAGCGGGAAAAAAACTTGGATTGGTGAGGATTTTATCTAAAAATCCTAAACATATTTGTACGTAAAACCTCTTGGATTTTATATAAAAATCTCCGCAAATCTAGCCTTTCTTACTTTTCTTAATGCTATACTTTACTGACATGTTCCTTTTTTATATAGAATTATTCATTTATTATCAGTATGTATTTCAGGGAAAGGAGAGAAAAATCTGTCTCTCGCATGCACACGAAAAGGTCTAAAATGACTGATTAAAACCATCTGAGGTCGAATACCTAGACTGAAGCAAATTTTACAGTTGGTCAAGGAAAAATAGTTTCCTTTTCATTCTTTCTTCATGTTACGTACCTTTCAACTTGTTCCCTAAGGATATGCTTTTACTTTTTAACGAATAATCCAGATGTGATAAAAATCATCATGAAAACACTGGCTCGTGGAATCCTTGATTCTTTTTAACTTTACACTTTTTTTAACTTTTAATTTTTATTTTTATGCACATTAAATTTATTGGGGGGAGGGACCCAAGAAAATTTTTTGCATAGTGGTTCAAGAGTTCTAGTTACGCGACTGATTGTGGCAAGAGAATGCTCTTTACATTTCCCCTTTTCTTTAAGGCAAAATGCCAAGTACAGCGACTGTGGAAGTACTTCGTGCCTTTCCAAAGTTTCTGTCTTTAGTACGGCATCATAGTAAAATCCTAGGATTTTACTGGGATTTGAACATAGGATCATTAATCTTCTCTGATAGGTTATTCTTACACACTGAGATAGATATCTGGTATTTAGTGGTTAGAACTTCAGTCCAGGAAAGCAACACAACTGAGTGCGAGACGATCGTAGTCTTAGTGCCAGAATCTTAGGTAGTAAGAGTTAGTATTTATGTTCTCAGTTATGAAGTGCTTTTATTTTATTATTCCTTTGTTTTTAGGGTTATTAACAGTATTTAAATTAAGTTTATGATTTTTATTTTAAATTTGTCATTACCTTTGTGTTTACACAATTCCCGCTTTGGGGAAGAATTTGTTTTATATCAAGCAAAAGTAAATCTGGTTAAA
Organism: Stegodyphus dumicola; assembly: GCF_044657685.1. Taxonomy (NCBI): domain Eukaryota; kingdom Metazoa; phylum Arthropoda; class Arachnida; order Araneae; family Eresidae; genus Stegodyphus; species Stegodyphus dumicola. The sequence continues at coordinate 95,031,112 of NC_140781.1, read as the reverse complement.
AGGAAATACAGATTAGGTATCTTCTATTTACTGCGAAGGAACATGCCCTTATTTGGATAGCCTAACCACGAGAAAATACTTCAGATAATTTTGAATCGATAGTATAAGTTTTATTAAATTTTTTAATTAAGAAACAAAGGATTTGTGTAAATTATATCGCTTAGTTATGTCTGCTTTGGTTTTTAGACTTTACTATTGAGTTTTTATTAATTCCACTGAAGCTAAACCATCTTTATCATGTATTTTAAGTTTAATGCAATATATTTTAAAATTATTTAACTTAAATTGGAATTTAGGCCAAAACCCTTATAGTGTTGCTACTCATCCCTTAATTTATTAATCAAATGTCTGTTCATTCAAGCTGAAATGTTTTGATGTATGTTTGAAATTGTTTCATGCATACCAAAAAAAGAAATCCGAGAATTTTATAACTTCCATGTTCAGATATTTAAGCAAATTACCCTTTGGAAGCAGAATAAAAATTAAAAAGCAATATTTAATAAGAATAAAACTGGCTTGATTTTTTCTGTTTTACTATGAAGTGAAGAATATCATTTAACAGAAAAATCAATTACCTGTTCTGTTTTGGATATATTTATGTATATTCACAGGGTTGAGAAGTTTGGCTCTGATTTCAGGGATGGCAGAGTTCAGAAGAAAATTTACATCCACTCCAATATGATCTTGCAAATTTTTGCCTACTGGAAGGTCAGCTTTGACAGGAATCTGAAAGCCACTTTTATAAATTACTGCCATTTTAAATTATAACTGTAACTTGACTCTATGCACATAAATGGACTATTATTTGCAGAACAAAATTTATTTTGCTGCACTAACATAATTAAATATCTAACTTAAAATTATGCAAATTGACACGGTGTTACAATTTTTGTAAAAAAAAAAAAAAAAGTGTAAAATTTACTAATTTACGTTTTACTGATGTACATAATATTATGATGTTTGAAAGGCCTTTCTAACTAACAAAATAACTGTCTCAAACACAAACTCCTCAAACTTTACATTTCAGGGGGTGTGAGGTATCTTCTTTAGCTTAAACTAACTGAGAAACTAACGAACACATAAGAATTGCAAAATAGTAACGTAATTTTCTTCAGTACTTGTGACTTTAAATTCAAATAATGCAAACAAAATCTCTACTTTAATAACTATGTGGGAAAAAATTAAACTGGCTATAATACCAGCGTTCCTATTCAAGGCTACAAAAGTATTTAGTTTGAACAACTTTCTTTAAATTAAAATATACTTCCTAACTCTGTTTAATGCACGGCAATATTATTACTCGAACAACAGCTTCTGATGCAAGGCAAGATCGGCTGCTGAAGCAATAGCGAAGTATTTCTGTACTACAAATCATGCGATTTAAACTGCCGCTTTCCAACAAAATCTGTATAAACCCGGGGACTGAAGGAGTAGCGACGGAATGAGGCGTAAGGAAAGGTGTAAAATAAACTTTTATCTGTTAGTTAAATTCAAATAAAATATCGCAATACAAGTTGCTACAGTTCATATAAGCCTTTTTAGTAATGGCCTAGTTATTCTCGGAAGTAACTACACTGCTGGCCACTGTAAATGCCACACCCTAAAGGATGCATGCAAATAACATGAAATTTACAACATGCATTAGTGGAGGTGAGATATGCAAATGATTAGAATTTCAGCGAAGACGCACATTACGCGCGCCTGTGGCGCCACTTCAAAGCGCTATTTAAGGCTTGGAGTTTTCGACGATTTCAAGTTCGGTAATTGTGTTTTTCTTGTGGTCTTTTCAAAAACACGATCAACTATGCCTCGTAGTAAACAGCGATCATCGTATGATCCAGTATCCAAGTTCGACAGAGGAAGGATGGCGGCCTACCGAGAGTGTGGATTATCTTTCAGGGGAATCGGTAGTCGTGTTGGACGAAACCAAACAACTGTAATGCGGATATGTGACTGTTGGATGCAGGAGGGTACGACGGACCGACGAGTTCGATCGCATCCACCTCAGTGCACCACTTCACGTGATGACAGGAACATTGCGCGCATGGCAGTGACGGATCGCTCAGTCACATCACGAATCATAGTACAGCACATTCAGTCTGTAACGCATCATCCAGTGTCCGCGCGTACCATTCGACGCCGTTTACAGCAGAGTGGTCTGTCCGCAAGACGTCCATTGCTTCGTCTACCCTTGACGCAGAACCACAGACGTCTCCGCTGCCAATGGTGCGATGAAAGAAGGATGTGGACGGCAGACTGGAAGGAAATTTTCTTTACTGACGAGTCACGCTTCTGTCTGCAACATCACGATGGTCGGATTCGAGTCTGAAAGCATCGTGCAGAGAGGATGCTGAACAGCTGTGTTATGCACCACCACAGTGGGCCTGCACCGGCTATTATGGTATGGGGCGGTATTGGATATCACTCTCACTCCTCTAATACGCATTGCCGGTACTTTAAACAGCTAGCACTACATCTCCGAGTTGTTGGAGCCAGTTGTCCTTCCTTACCTTCAGAGCTTGCCCACAGCCATATTTCAATAGGATAATGTGCGACCACAAGTGGCACGCATTGTCCAAGAGTTCTTCATCAACCGCCAGATTGAATTCCTTCCCTGGCCGGCTCGCTCTCCGGATCTTTCGCCGATAGAAAACGTGGTCCATGGTTGCTGAACGATTGGGCCAGATTACATCCCAAGATGCCACACTAGATCAACTTTGGCAACGTGTGGAAGCTGCTCAATCTGCTGTACAAGAACACATTCAAAGTCTCTTTGAATCAATGCCGAGGCGTGTGGCAGCGGTGATCTCCAACAATGGGGCGGCTACTCTGGCTACTGATTCTGGAAGGAACCACACTTCACTGAAGTCTATAAATTTAATCATTTGATACTTGGTCAACATGTTATCTACTAAATAAATTTTGTTGTAATATCTCTTGTCTTTCTTGGTGTTGCAATTTGGGTGGCCAGCAGTGTACTTTTCCCGCCTTCAGAGATAACGATTTAATTTGTTTAAGTTCATTCGCGGTAACAATTATTTAAGTAATTCAGCTATTACATAAATTTTTATTGAAAATTTTCAGTTATTCAATTAGAATAATTTTTCTTTTGAAAGAGCATAACTTTAATGTGACAGAGAAGATCTGATTTCTGTGGTAAAATTATATTACTACCAAAAATTAATTATTTTTCCTGAACTTAATAAATCTGAAAGCATATATAAATATAAAAATTATGAACTTTACTTACATCCATGTTAAAAGGTAAGGATTCTTCATAAGATTTAATGCAATGAAATTTTTCGAATAACAACTCAATTTCTTCAATAAATTTTTATGATACTCATATGAACACCTTATTAGCAGGTCATAATAACGTTTCTGAGATTTGACACTCATCTTTCTCAGTATTTTGATGATTGAGAGTAAAAATCTTTCGAATTTAAGCCCCGGGATGCTCTTGGGAAAAGAAACGTAGACGGCTTACTTGTGCCTTTCCTTAAAAAAATAATCCACTCGATATTATCCTGAAAATAATACATTTGTTTGGGAGAATTATTCTTAAATTTGACTAACACTCAGATTTGAGTTAAACCCTGTCCTGTTTTTTTTTTTTTTTTTTTTTTTTTTTTTTTTTTTTTTTTTTTTTGCTCATGTCACAATATTCACTCAGACCAGAAAAATATGCAGATTTAGCGGTATGAGACATAGTTTGAAGTTAATTGTTGTGTTAAATTAAGTGTTAATTTAATGTTAATCGTGCTCTACTGGAAAGTGCTGCATTGCTGCTGTCTCACACAGTACTAGTTATGGCTGAATACGATGAGGCCAAAAGTTAGAAAAGTAACTTTGTTGTTGTTAAGTTATTTGAAGGTTTAGCTGCATAGAAAAACCAGGTATTTTAGATTTATATTAGAACCTTGACGTGTATCGGCAAAGTAGTCTCATCTCTGTACTTCTTTCATTACGACAAGTAATCGTTTTTAACTTGTGTTAAATTTTCAATTGTAAGCTACCAGAAGTGGCTGAATGAGGCTTATGTTGAATTTAATTTGATCTCTGCTTTGTGTTGACAATTAAGTAGAAACCGATAACTTTCCAACTTGTTAGTTAACTTTGTGTTAGTCACTAGGCTGAATGTTCACATTACGTTAATTTCTCACCGCAGAGCTGCAGTTGTCTGGAGGGCAATCATATATAGTGTACTAATAAATAGGAAGACAGTGCCCAATAGTACTTTTCTAAAAACTTATTGGCCTATTAGAAATACTGCAAACTGTTTTCATGAAGAAACTGCATTGAAAATACAAGCTTATACGCAAGATAATACAAGAATTTATTTAAAATATTTAATTATAATTGAAAACACAGCCTTTTCAGATACTTAAAAATCTTTTACTTTTTAAATTAATAAGGATTTAAGTAAATTTTATTATTTTAAATTAAGTAATTATTTTGTTAAACATGGTACTGAGAGTGAAACAGTTCTTTCTCTCTTCAGTTGTTCGAATACTCTCATACATTTTCCGAATTTCTCCTGATAATAATTGGGAAACTATTAAATATTTATAGTTATATCGCTTAATCTAATCTCTCTACCTTGAATCTGTCGAGTTCCTTTCTGGGGCCGATACCTGACAGCATTAGCAGTTGTGCAGTATTTGTGGTCCCCGCTGACAGTATCACTTCTCTCTTGGCTTTGACTTCATAAGTGGTGCCGCGGAAGTCAAACTGCACGCCTCTGGCTCTGCGTTTTCTTATGAGAACCTAAATTTCGATGAAAACGGGTGTGATCTTAAGTAATAAAAATGAGAGTAAAGTAAAATCAGGTGCTTACGTGTTATCCCGTCGAACTTGAAATTTGGCAACCATCGGAACATAAAATTTGGCGGAGATCTTGTCTAAGTTACGGCAGTCCTGCTTGAGGAATTCTGAACTGCACTTCTATCTGCAACTCTTCCAATAAAGCATTTGTCACCTACTGCAGAATCCAACAAACAACCACTATTATAGCCACTTCGTTTTCACACTGCGTAAAAATCCTTTTGCCGATTTCTACTATTTTCTTAGGCTGTCCGGTTTAACTGGATGCTCTGTTTAGAACGCTATGAATGCAAACTTCCCGCAGGTAAAAAATGTGGCTTATCAAGATTCAGTTGGAGTTACATTAAAAGAAATGTGAGTGTCTTATAACATCATGCTGCTTATCCCTAATTGGAGTTAAATCGCGCTACTTGGTGACAATTTCACGGTCGACGAGATAATGCGTAAGTACTCAAAATCATTCTGAAAAATTGAAATAAAACAAAAGGGTTTAAAAATGAGATTTAGGTTGAAAAATAACGGCAAAGCTTTTAAGAAATTCTTTCAATTCTATTTTATTAGATATACTCGTACTTTTCTAGAATATTACATGTGTATTAATCATTTTTACTTTTGTAACATATAAAGGGGGACGGCAAGGTGTTTCACTTATAACAAGGAAAAGCAATAAATATTGCTGGCCTAAGTTACATACAGGTTCATTAAAAGTATAGAATTTGATCTAAATAAAGGAGTTCCTCTCGAATTACGTTAGCAGTTTAAACCAAAAAAGTCAATGATAAATTGCTTAAAAAACTTTAGATTCGTATTTGTCCCTGTCTTTCGAGATATATTCTAACTAAAATCCTGAAGTTTAAAAAGTAAATAAAAACATATTCGCTGTGATTATTATTTATAAAAGATTTCAATTTAACAAAGCAGTTTTTTTCAGTTCAGCAGACTTTTTTTTTCCAAGTAAAATCTGAACAGAAATTATGAAAATTTTGTTAATCTTTAATTTGTAACAGGAACATGAAATATGAGAACGTTTTAATTTATATCTACTGCGGATGAAGAGACCATATGTCACCAATTAGAAGCTAATAGCATGCAGTGGGCTTCGAAATATAACTGTATAACTAAAAAACAGCTTAGGAGTGCCAAACTGTGAAATCTCGTAATATGCGCTATTTTTTTCAGCTGAGTTAGCTAGTAGCAAAAGCTCAAAGTTGACACTACGCTCGGAGCGGTAAGTTCGCTTTAATTTACTAGTCCCATCTGGAAGCCGTAAGTTTGCTTTAAAGTTTGGTGGAGAAGTAAGTTTGTTTTGATTTACCAGTGACACCTGGAGAGGCAAGTTTATTTAAATTTACTGTCACATCTGGAGTGGTAGGTTTGTTATAATTTACTAGTCAAGCCAGGAGAAGTATGATTTACGAATCACACTTGGGGAGGTAAGTTTACTTAAATTTACTGTCGTACCCGGAGCGATAAATTTGTTTTGAATTCACCACTCCTTTCGCAGCGCTTTGAATGCTAAGTACTATCTATATACTGAGCTTCTCTTTCGAAAGTTATGTTTAGTAATACAGTCGCTATATATTGCAGAGAAGTTTTAAGATATTACTTAGTTTTTATTTATCTTCATGAGTTGTAGATTTAACTTAATACTGTATTATTTATCTTGGTAAACTTTCCAAACACAGCGAAGCCCATTTTGTTGTTTATTGGTAAAATGAGGTAGATTATATTAATAAATTTCAGGGAAATACTTTTGACATATACTGGTGTTCCATAATATACACTCATGTCCATAAATTAAGGATAACAAAAAATCAGGCAAAGGAAGTGTTAGAAGCAAAAAAAATTTGACTTATTTGTAAAGCTTATTTATTAAACAAAAAGTAAAGAGCAAAAAAAGATGCTATATGTGTAATATTATTAAAAAGTTAGCGATTTTTTCTCCCTGGAGCAAATTACATAAAAAAACCTATTTACAAAAAATCAATATTACATGGTTGGTATGATTGTTAATACATTGTATGTCTCTCAGACGATGCAATATAGTCCGTACAACGCCTAGGCATGCTGAGTATCAAATTATCGATCTGTTCTTGGGGGATCTTACACCACTCAAAAAGCAATGCTCTCCGAAGTTCCGGTAGACATGTAGGAGGAGGTTGACGGGCTGCAACTCGTCGGCCAAGCATGTCCCACACGTGCTGTACTGGATTCAAGTCCGGTGAGAATGCTGGCCAGTCCCTACGAGTGATATCCTCCGATTGAAGGCATTTGCTTACGATGTTTGCACGGTGAGGACGGGCGTTGTCATCCATGAACACAAATTGTGCGCCCATGGCGCCCCGAAACAAACGCACATGTTGTTCCAGAATGACGTCCGGATGGATTTGGCTTGTCATGGTTCCAATTTGAACATGCAGGTCAGTTCTGGAACCCTGAATAATATCACCCCAAACGAGCACTCCTGCACCACCGTAACGTTGTCGATCAATGATGTTTTCTTGGTGGTAACGGGTACCTGGAGCTCTCCATATGAAAGTCCGGCGAGAATCAGACTGCAAGCTAAACCTGAACTCGTCGGGAAACATAACACAAGCCCACTGTTGCGGTGTCCACAATGCATGCTCTCTACTCCAGGCTAACCGCAGGCGACAGTGAGTTGCAGTAAGTGGAACGCATCTGACAGGTCTACGAGCATATAGACCAATCTGCCCTAAGCGTCTGTACACGGTCTGCCTTGAAATTGTCGTACCAGTGGCTGAAGAGAGCTGATGAGACAGGTCTGAGGCTGTGCTTCGCCTGTTTCTTTTGGCAGTAACTGCCAAACACCGGTCCTCATTCGGCTTTGTAACTCTGGGGCGACCTGTGCTGTAACGTCTACTCACATTACCATCATCTTGAAATCGTTGCCAAAGCCTGGAGATGACACTCTGGGCAATTCCAAATTCGTCTGATACTTCTAGTTGGGTACGCCCACATTCCAGACGGCCGATTATTCTACCACGTAAAACAATCATCCAAATGCGTCCATTGTGTCATAACTATTCGCTTATTGCACTGAAATGCTTATAAAGCGCCTGCGAACAATTTTACTTCTTTGCCTGTATTTCTTATATATTACTCTCTTATACTCTCGTCATTGTGACGTACCATCGGTGTCATCTGGTTACTTCCTGAAATTTGCATATGATTCTTGAAGATGTGTGTAGTGATTTTACAGGTGATATATTTATTTTAGAGTTCGATTTCCGTGTGACTCCGAATTATTCTTAATTTATGGATATGAGTGTATTTCACAATGCAGTAGGTGAAGATTAGTATCATAGCTAGGTTAGGATGTAAATAAATTAAAATGTCCATGTCAGTGTTTATTAACGTAACTTAAAAAAATAATAAGAAGAAAAATTACTTTGCATTAAATGACGCTCTTAATGGCGTTAGGCGGCCGAGTAGACTTTTCTTCAACTTATTTAAGGGGAATGAATGATACTCTCACGTCTCTCTTTCCCTCCCTCTCTCATTCTCCTTCTTCAAGAATCATGCTAGTGTATCCTCATAGTACTGAACTAACTTTGAAGTTTTGTATTTTACACCAAAATCATTTGGACCTGAGAAAAATTTTTAAATTAGTTTCGACAGAGTTTGGGCCCGTCTCCGAGGTTACTCTGGTGATTACACTATTCAGTCTCTGTGAATTTGCAAGAGGATGATTTTTTTGCGACTTACCTTGAATTTATACACTATGTATAATACGGTAATTTTTAATTAGAATTATTCTTCAACAGTACGACATTATGGTGTTCACATATATTAAATTCTAAAATATTTCGGGAAGTCTTTGATTTTTGAATTCTTACACGTCAATGCCTTTTCTTTCAACAGATCGAAAAGAGATATACAGGAAGCAAAAATGTAATGTTTTATTGCAAATTCATTTTCAATTAAAAGAAAAGGTAGTACTGGTAGAGTAAGAGCTCCAGTTCTTTGTGGGAATCGCGATTTCACTCATAAAATCGTCGAAGGTTGGTTGTGATCTATTCTAGCTGAAATTAAGCTCTGAAAAGTGAGAAAAACTACTCAGCTACTGAATCAGACATTATAATATCGGCCAGAGTACCGAAACTTCACCCTCACCGAAGTTCGTATTATCAAGTAAGTTAAAAGCCGACATGATAAAAGTTTCCTTACCATTATCTAATGCTATTAAACAAACAGACTTACGTTACCTTCCTAACCATGGCGTTCGGAAGTATGTCAAGGTTCGTTGTATTCTCAGCAGGCACTAAATAAGCTTTAGCTGACTGAGCTGCATCGTTGTCCATCACGCAGAGTACCCTGGAGATCATAGAATCCTTAAAAAATAAAAAATTAGTTCAAGACACAGTAATATTTTAGAAAAATTAAGTGGAAAAGTTAGAAATGAAATACTTGCATTATACTTATGAAGCTAGCGACACTTTTGTAATCTTATTTCTTTTCAACACATGGAATATCTTATTAAGTTCAAATTATTCCTGAAATATTTTCTATATATTTGAGAGCATTTTAATAATTTTCTGCTGAGCAGTTTTTAAGACATGTGTTTAAATATAATACGCTTTATCAGGGCTTTTAAGAAATATGTTTTCAGGGACAATAGTCTGTTTCTCTTAAGTTTCAGATGATTAAATCTATTACTATATGTGCCGAAGTTCTAGGAGCGCAATTTTTTAAAACTTAATTCTAATTCTAATTCTGTAAATAAAGTTTACAATGCGTGTTGTTCGAGCGGTTCATCATCCTTAATTTTCTGAGATAAGAAAGATCATTCTTAACAATTGCTTATAGCAAAATATAAAACTCATCTTAGATAATGCAATCTGATCTTCGTATTCCCATTCCAGTTTAATAAGGCAACAGTTCAAATTTCAGTAGCTACAATAGACCAATTATTATAACAAATAATCACCAAAAATTCAAGGTGCAAATCATAAAATAGTGTATTTAAAATAAAATAATGTATTCTAAATAACAATGCCAAATGATAGGAAAGGAAAACGCCGATATTATTCCATCATAGAGTAACACCATATAGAAACATTTTAACTTAGCTAACAAAGAAAAGACTTCGTTATTCAAGGCCAACTGACTTTGTTTTTCACTAGATCGCTTGCGGAAGCAGCTTGAAGTAAATATTTCCTGGAAATGATGTGGTAACAGTTTCTGTTTTGCCTGGACACGAAATTTTTCCAGAGGAAACAATAACATCAGGTATTCAAGTGATATAAAATAGGTTTTCTTTTCCTATTTCTCGACTAAAAGTCTTGGATGCAGCTTTACAAGGTTTATTTTAATTAACCCGTTATATTAGGTTAAATAAACAAACTCCTACTTCTATTAGGTATGTGTAAAGTTTTATCCGATTTTTAGTCCTTCCCCCCCTTTTTCAAAGACGGAGAATACGAAATAGAAAGAAGTAAAAACTTTCAGAATTACATGTAACCTCTTGCCTTCTACCTGGTCGTAAGTTTCTTCCACACCGATAAAGCTACTCAAGGTGTCCTCAAGAAGTCCTCAAGAAGACTCAAGGTGTCCTCATGGTGTTGTTTCCATACCCTACACATCGCTGAAGATTTGGAAGATAAATGCTCCCTATAATAATTGAATAAGCTGGTAGTCTGCAAGAGCATGGTTAAAGGAATGTCTTCAGTGCATTAAAACTTCTCACTTAAGTTGAGTAATTTTTGTCGATGTTTAAGCAACATCAGGTTTGGTGCTATCGTGATGAAAGATAGCACCTTTATGATGGATGAATGAAAATCACTTAATGTCAGTTCCCCCTCTCAGGCTACCAAGAGTGGACTATACTGCAGCGATTAGCGTTTATCGTTTTATTGCATTTCAATATATTATTCTCCTGACATCCCGACACACATTTAAAATAATCTGTTTAGGATACAATCCTTTCTCTCTCTTTTTTTTTTTTAGTTTGAAGGCTCAATTCTTCAGTCCTTTAGTGATAGTGTATAAGAGCCGGTTTCCCTTAGAAAGTCCTCTACGAAGGCATCCCATCCGTTAGGCAGACAGACTTCGAGAGCTTTGCTGTAATTAAATAAACCAAGCCTTTAAAACTTAATATTACGATCTATAGTAACCACTAATTTCCGTTACAATTCATTCCAGAAATGGCTCACTTCTGTAACGAGAAAGCAAAGAAACATTGGGATCAACTCTCTTCTCCCGTTTTTTTTTTTTTCGCGGGTAGCTCGTGGACAAACCCTATGATCAAATTTCGTAGTAAATCCCCAGATACCTGCATGCATCATTCAGCTGCGGTTCTCTGCACTAAGGGGACAGTTAACTGCAGTTCATTATGTATAATTTCGTACTGAACTTCATAAGAAACCTCTAATGGGCATTCAGAACTTGAGTGATGTCACTACCTGTCTCCATTCCAGAATTTTTGAAACCAACAACTGCATCTTCTTCCTACAGTTCATACATGCTATGGCAGGCTACAGCTGAAGGGCTGAAGCGTTATCTTTACTCAGGCTTACGGTAACACTGCATGATGAGCTAGTTATAGTTTGCCATTTTAAATCATTAAATTTATGAGTTACGCTGATAAATTCAATGCCTTCCTATGCTCTGTTGTCCACTTCTTATTAATAAAAGATTCCATTCGTTCACTGTCATCTTTAACTAATTCATATGATCACAATTTGCATGTAAAACACGGGGAAAATATTTGACCTACCCAATATTTCTTCCGTTCAATTTCACCAGAAATGCACATTATATGGATTTTTAGTCGCGAGTAAAGAGGTAAGTTAAGAGAGAGAGACAGAGCTGGTGACTCAGCCAGTGGCGCTGTAGCCCTCATAATTCACCCGTCTGGGTAGCTGTGTTTGTTTGAATGAGCAATGACTTTTGAAGAGATAATTAAGAAACCTTGCTTGATTAGGTGCTGGGTTATTGGGCATTTAGTTTACTATTTGATTTTGTACTTAATTATTTTTTGTTGTATTCCATGCATAAGGAGTTTTGATTTACGTTATACAATATTTCAGTGTTAAATATAAATTAGTAACACATAAACTTTCGTGCTATTTTTGTATTAAATTAGCGTATTGAATCTAAGTTAAGTATTGTTCGCCTGCAGGTTAAAAACGTATATAAATTAAGTGTAAATTAAATTTAACCTTTCAGTTTTAAAATGTAAAATAAAACATGAATTAACCACAAAAAGCAAATTTTACTTAATAACGGAACCAAATCCCTTTATAACTAACTACTTTACTGTTTCCAAGTTCTAAATGGCTTTACGTTTCAGTCAAAACTTTTATTTTATTCAACAGGAGGCGAATTTATTAATTCATAGAAAATTATTTGTAATGTGATGTTGAAGACTCTCTGTATAATCATATGGAAGTGGTGCTCAGAAATCTACATTACCGAGTAGTTTTTATAACTTCAGTTTTCAATCAAAAGTACACCCGCAATTGAAATTTTAAATAAATAAGTCTGCCAGTGCTTAGCTTGGAGTTAGTAGAAATCTAAATTATGATGATAAATTATGAGCTAACAATAGTCAGAAAGGTGAATAAAGCATTTTTAAGTAAACAAGGAAATTAAAGTTAATAATGTTTATATCAAGGCATTAAAAGAATAAGGATGAGTAATTAAGAAAGGGAGGAGATAGCTGAAAGCAGTAACATTTTTATATTAACTGCAGGCTACGAAATGATCAACCATTATAAGAATAACTGTATTCGAAATTAAATTTTAATTAAATATGGGAAAAAACTGCATTTAACTCACCTGTCTGGCGCCCGCCGTTGGGATCGACTATCCTGTACCCCATTTGTTTAGCTGCTTGGAAAATAGGAGCTCTGATTTCAGACTGATACTGGGGGCGATGCACAGTTACCGGTCCTCCAACGCCATGATAACCTAAGATTGAGGGGAAACTTTATAAATCATTTTAGCATACACAATAACTTTTATTGAACTTGTATTGTATGTTAAGTAAAAGTTTTTTTTTTTTTTTTAAATTTATGTTTCTTCGGCTCGTTTGGAATTTATTATGTGTATTTGTTCCCCGTGTAAATTTATGTTATTTCTGTTTATCTAGTGTTGCAGAGACAATTTTTCTCATAATGTTTGTTAGAAAACTTTTTAATTTATAGCAAGTTTATTCATTAAGATGCTATACACATCGCTAATTTATTCCTTTAATTTTTCAGTAATAGAAAACATCTCGTAGAATACGCCTTTAGGTAAAGACTTCTCACAGGCGCTTCAGTATACATCGTTATTAGTCCTATATTTGCTCACAATTAGAGACAGTTTACAAAGTTATATATAATTAAGAATACATGGAAAAAATGTAAATAATTCAGTAAAAAACGAATATGAAAACTTAAAATGAGACCTGAAATGTTTTTTAACATGATGAAGAGGATTTCAAGAAATTTCCATCATTAATTTAATTTAAATGCCCTTGTTACTTACAGAAGACTGAAAAAAATAATACATCAGTAACTCAAAACTTCAAGAAATAGTCACTAATTTTCTCTAATTATTACTAGAAGACAATGACATTGAGCAATGATAATCCGATAACTTTTCTCTCGAGATTGTAGCAGCTACAGGAAAAGGGACACTATTTACTAATTCAGGTAGTACGCCCGATGGCCTGTTGCTCATATCTCCTTACCCCAAGAAACTGTTTTTAACAACGAGCCGTCAACTTCACAACTAGACACTATTTACTAATTCAGGTAGTACGCCCGATGGCCTGTTGCTCATATCTCCTTACCCCAAGAAACTGTTTTTAACAACGAGCCGTCAACTTCACAACTAGAGTATGTATCCTTTTCAGAGGAGATTTCAATTCAATTTTAGTTTATAGAGGTATCTATTTCTTAAATTCACAACATACATTCATCTAAAAAGAATGCAGAACCTATAAAGTTCCATTTAAAACAAGAAGAGATTGATGCAGAAGGAGATAGACTTGCATATTTTAGACTTTGGAAGAAATCTCGCTGCTATGTAGACAAGATCTTCCAAAATATAATATATAAGACCTTCTCGGCAGCCGTTTGCTTAAAATGTTTGAGAATAGATATAAGTCAACGATAAGCTCCTCTAAATCAAGGTTTGAATTCAATCGGAGCCCAGCCCCGGTACTTTACAGATTTTAAATGAAATCATCATTCCTGTCGGATTACACCAAAATCTCAAATAAGATAAAATCCAGTACCTTCTTACTTAAATGAATCGCTATATTAAGAGAATATTCTATTACTTCTGCAGCATTAAATTCGCAGTTAATTTTATTAGCAGTCTTCCCTGGCAAAATGAGACGTATATTCGATATCTAATATTGCATGTATACCTTTTTACATTTTCTTCATTTTTCCATTTTGCATTTCTCATGAATACAGTCTAGTTAAACCAGCTTCAATACATCACTCTTATAATGGTCAACACTAAAGAGAAAAACCGACTGCTTTTCTTTCTACTTTTGAAAATGCTACTTCGTACGAAAATACCATGTGGATCAAGTAAGAAATATTTCTAAATCAATTACAATGTATATTATAATAAGCGCTTTGTGAGGATAATGTTTTCCCTTTCCAAGCAACAAATTCTTAGCAGCATTTGCCAGAAAATATGATAGCACCGAACAAAGTGTATCAAATTTTCACGGCTGCAGGTGGTACAACGGAATACGAAGGAGTTTTCGTTCACCAGGGACAGCTACATCAAATTGCCACATCGAACTTGTTGACAACAGAATATTTCACAGATAAGCTATCACCTTTGTTAATCTATAGCTACGAATGTAGCGAGCACAGGAGCCATATTATAGACCCTGTCTCAGGGACTGCGGCGGTTTGTGAACTGCGAACACTTCATGAACTTGCTGTTTTTTCACATGCTTGATCATCCCTGAAAATCTCGTGGTGATTGTTATCAGAATATTTCATAACTTTGTAAGGATTATGTTAATTTTATTAACAGTTAAATTTTAAGTTAAAGTTCCTTTCCTGTCAAATTCTTAACTTCAACTTACTACTTCCGGCCAGAACGTAGTTTTAGAATCACGTCTGAATACATAATGAGGAAGAGCGGTATTTAACAGCGAAGTTCTTTGGTCTTAGCGAGAGACAATCAGAGTTTCTGATTTACGCGTGTCTGCCTTTTGGCCACTCTCTCTCTCAAAGCTGTTATTACGTTCGGCCGTACTCAGGCCCTTGATAAGCTTCGTAGTCAAATAGAGTTAAGGGGCCAACTATTCCAGAATCTTGATAGCTTCGGCTATATTTCTTTAGTTAATCTTAGTTTTAGTTTAATTTTTAGTCTCTTAAGTTCAAGCCGAGTGTCGGCTTTGATTGTACACTCCAAGACGGAGTTTTGTTAAATCTTATTGGAATAATAAAGGGTCAGTTACCCTTCCATCTTGTTGTTTCTTGTCACACGAACTTAAGCGATTATTCGCTAACTAGTTCATAAGATTCGTCACTTTCTACAGTAACTGAGATTTACACTAGTGAGAATTCTTACAACTTTGTAGAGTCATTAGGTTATTCTGAAACAGGTATACAGGAAAAATGAGCAATGGCTTCACCGGGACTCGAACCTGGACCTCTCGAATACGCGCCGAGTGTGCTAATCGTTACACTACGAACGCATGCTGGAAGGAGGGAGAAAATACCTTATAACTTTACTCGTAAGTTAATACATTCAATGCTAATTAATTATTCAGTGTTACTAAATGTTCCTTTGTCACCTCCCTCCTCCCCTCCCAACGAAAAAAAAGAATCAAAGAGAAAAATTTACCATTGGCGATATATTCAGGATCTTTGTTGTCCTCCATTTTCAAGAAGTATGGCAGAACATCCTTGTAACTCCAACCTTTGGCACCTTGAGCAGCCCAGTTGTCGTAATTTCTTCTATTACCTCGAACATAAATATTGCCATTCAGTATACTCGAGCCACCTATAGCCTTCCCACTGGGCCAGACCACTTGCTATTAAGAATGGTATTTATTTTAATGCACATACTGGAACTCAAAAAGCTTCTTATTGATGAATTACTTAAGAGAAAAAAATTGAACGTATATTCACATTTTGATTCGTGCAATTTAAATGCTACAAGACATTTTTACAGTTTTTAGACTTTCATAATCAACTCATTTGAAAATCTTTTAGCTAGAAATATGAGACTATCAGCGATGACCTAGCTAGGAGCAGAAGTCCGGACCTTCCGACTGCTAGCTGAACATGCTTTTAATTACACTACGAAATCACGTGGTGAAAAAAGAGGAAACTCCTTACAGTGTTTTTTAAAACAGTAAATACAGCTTCCTGTTCCTTTTGAACAGGAAATTTTGAGCAAATCTGGAAGTACTGATTGAACTTCTTAATTTTACTTCGCGAAGACTTTCTTTTAACTTTTATTCTCTAATTTAAAAAGGAACTATCGATCCATTTAATTTTATATCAGAACTTTTAAATTCCATCCTTTTCTAGCCATTGAGATTTGATTTACATGCCTGTACTGATTTGATTTACATGCCATTGAGATTTGATTTACTGCACGCATATGTCGCGCTGTAAAATATAGTATTATACCGATTTTGCTTAAAGCGCATGAGACTAATACATACCGTATTACATATAACATGCTATTATCAAGGTCTTAAAAAAACTAAGCAGAGAGAGTGTAAACATTAGGACAGATCAGTTTGACTGCATTTCGAGATATCATTAAGAATCTCTTTAGGCGTTAAAAATTAGTCAAGAAAATCTCGAAAATTTTAACGTTAATGAAAAAAGACGGTGTTGTTGTTTCTCGCAACACGTTGAACCAATTTCACTGAAATTAACATCATACAAAAATCTAATTCTACTAGTTGTAATAAAGGTATGGATACTGGTTAAAACGCCTCGTGTTAAATACTGGAGAAAAGATATTGGCATCCAAAGTTAAGAATGGAAAGCATATTTTGGAACATAACCTTATTAAAAATAATTTAGAGGAGTTTGCTTTACACAGGAATATTTAATTTATATTCTTATAAATAATTCATGTGCTAGAGTAAATAATATTCAGTCCACCAGCAGTCGAGTGATAGAGTCGTTGAACACTGGTAGTTCGGTCCGAGGCTCGAATCTCGGCGAACGGGCTGGCTGCATGAGCGTTTTCGTGGTTTTCCGCATATGTAACATGTCAGTTCCCTTAGAAAGTCCTCCACGAAGGCATCCCTTCGCTTAGACAGATAGCCCTCGAATGCTTTGTCATAATCAAATAAATCAAAACAAATAATATTGAAACGGGAAAATGATAAATGCGCGCATAATTAAATACGTGAATATTAAATATGTTCAAATAATGTTAAAAATACAGAACATAGTTCATAAGCATTTAATATATGAATTTTCTAACATAATGCATATCTGAAACACACTTAAATGAAGAAAATAGTCTTTTATCATCAATATCTCATTAAGAAATATTTTGCTAGTAAGCCTTGCTTTTAATGCACATAAAAATTTTGCATAATTTTAATATGCATACATCTCTGATGGCAGCTAAGTAAAACGGGATGCTGTAAAAAGACTTAAAGCAGATCTCTTGTATTCGCTTTGAATAGCCACCCAAAATTAGCATACTTCTTAAAAATAACTTTAGAAGATTAATGAACTGTCAAAGGCTGAGAAAATCTCTGTTGTGTACTAAAGCTCATACTGGATTGGGCAGCGAACTCGCTTTAATCTTAGAAAATGCACTGCATATCTGGCATATCTGAAGTACATAATGAATCATGATTTAGTGATGCCGAAATAATTCGCAAACAGTCATTACTGCGCTTGCAACTCTCATCAATAGATGGCGCCACCATCGGTAACACTTGTCCGCCGTTCAAGCTTCAATTCGCTTTTAATGCTAATGAAAATATTGTAAACTCAGTGGCGTAGCTAGGGAGGGGGGGACAAGGGGAGACATCTGTCCCCGGGCGCAGCGTCTAGGCAGCGCCAAATTGATGCTACGAAATTTTTAAATGACATGTTTTCTATTCTTGGCATACAGAAAGAGGCGCAAAATCTTCAGTTGTCCCCGGACGCTGGAATCCTAGCTACGCCACTGTGTAAACTTGAACTTCAAGCAACTGAAATTATGAAATTGGTGTAACACCGTATTTACAACAAATAAATAACTGAATCGTATTCGTTGGCCACATGTTTGTGACCATTCCAACACCAAAAATTATTGCGTGTGGATGGATTGGATGCACACAGAGCGATGACAGGTTGATAAAATTTATTTTCTCAGAAGAAACACTTTGCAGTTCTGGAACTTTCCACAAATGCACTCCTACAGCTCTTCTCAAGAATCACAATATAATATACTAAGTAGTCTAAGTAGTATACTAAGTAGTCACAGAGTAGTATACACAATACTTCTCAGTATGACAATCAATAGTTACACTTCAAACTACTAAGAACTTTAAACACTACGCAATGCCAAGCGCATCTAAAAGGCGAACTTGCAGAAAAGTGCTTTGCAGTAATTAATAAACCAAACCAATCCCTGCTTTGTTATATCGCATCGTATGTATTTATTGGCAGCTGACTGTATTTCCAGCACTGAATGAATCATCAAGTTGGCTATATTTGTTCTCTTTCTGGTGCAGTAAGTTTCAAGAAATTGACTGTCCAACAATTCCTGATTCCAATGTTGAATTCTGACTGAAATTTAATTGCAAGCCACAACTTAATAACTTGTTCAACATAACATCTGTACTCTAAAGGACATTTTATTTATCATCGGCTTACATAACAGCGTATACATTCAAAACAAAATTCTGAACTTCAGCTTTTAAAACCAAAACATTTTCTGTGTTGCCAATCCAAGAATGCTAACATCAAAATTCAATTATTGATACAAAAAAATAAAAATATTATATGGTTTACGTAACACTTTCTTTAAATTATGGTATACAAACCAGTATGGAGTTTTCTTTTAAATTCATTTTAAAGCTTCTAAGTGTAGACTGTTGCATAAAAATTGGCAAGGCCTTAAATATACATTCTTTGCGCACCAGAAATTACTTGCTGATAGTAGTTCTGATTTGGCGTCTATACTAAGCGAGCTTTTACTCATCGCAGTTAAGCTTGAAATTTTACAGTGATGAATACCTTCAAGATCTACATTTCGTAACTATCCAATATTTATGACTGGATAGTTATAAAGGTGCAATATTTATGATTGGATAATTTTAGTTAAACTTGAAATTTCACAGTGATCCAATATATCCAATATTTATGTAGTTATGATTCAATATATATGACTAGATAATTTTAGTTATACAATATTAATTATAAACACTAGATATAGTAATATAAACACTATATATAGTAATATAAACACTAGATATAGTAATAAACACTAGATATAGTAATATATCTAGTGTTTATGATTAGATAGTTTAGTTAAGCTTGAAATTCACAATGATGAGTAGTTAATTACTTCGTAACTATCCAATGTTTTTTTCAAAAATGAAAACACTCAATTTAGGATTATCGAACAGTCCGATTACTATTTTCAATGCGTCTGAGGAAACTCATTCTGTGCTGAAAAATTAGATTTGGGAGAATAATATATTTAAAAAAAAAAAAAATAAAGAAAGAAAAGAGAGGCGAAAATATTTGAGACACTTTTTAGAAATTCTTGTCAGAAAAACACCTTCAATTTATAATTTAAGTCAAAGAGGATTGAAGCATACATAACTTTGTAAATTGACTGAATTAAGACGTTATATATATTCGCATGTCCTTCTGAAAACTTTGTAAGCACAACCTAGCATTTATAAGCTATTACTAAGTTAACTTTTTACTTGCTATTCCTCAGCTTAACATTAAAAGAAAATGCATTTATTTAGTTATAGCTGGAAGTATGGTATTGACACACTTTCTTGTAAAATGCCTTCTATATATGTGACGCCGTTTTTAAGCCCCTTTTCTGTTTTGTAAAATAACTTCAAAAATTTAGAGTTATCTTATTGTGAAGCTTTTTTATATTCCCGTTGCAGTAATTTACCCTATTTACCATTGTCTTACATTAACAGTGAGTTTAGCATTTAGTAAAATCTAATGGGAAAAGAGTTTCTGGATAAACTTATTATGGGAAAGCAAGTGAGAGGAAGCTGTCTAAGAGGAAAGACATCTTGTGGAGGACTTTTTTAATTACTCCTATTCACGTTGCATGTAGGGTAAACCTCAGAAGCTCCTATGTAGCTAGACCGCTCAACGGGATTTGAACTCAGCTGCTGGAGGACTGAAAAAGCTTTTGGTACTTTTCCGTTTTGCCGGCGCAGGCGATAAAGTCGTCAATAATTGTATAACTGACGCAAACGGAATATCTTCGCTGGTAACCTTGTTCAGATTGATTGTTTCTTTCAATACTGGCATACAATTGCATAGAATTTATACCAGATAGTTCAGTTTTATACCCTAAGGCCATTCGCGGTAATTAAGTCAATTAGAATGCAATCACACCGCTCATGATGACTTGGGGTCACGTGATATGAACAGGCGAATCAGGATGTTGAAACATGAAAGCATAGTAAATTTTTAAATTAATGTTTTTTTACAAATTTATTGTCTTTATTTATTGGCTTTTTACAAAATTTTAAACGATATTATAATGTTTATGCCTTCAAAATAAAAAAAATCTTTAAACTAACATTTGTTATGTGTATACTGTATGTTGTCGCCAGTAAAGTCTGCTTGGCGAGATTTGCGCCGGCGAAACGGAAAAGTATCAAGCTTTTCTAAATTATGGAAGAATAGCAAGGGCGTTTAAGATCTTTAATATTATAGAACAATATGCGCCAAACTATTCTACACAGAAAAGATACATGCGCCAACGTTGTTTACTGGTCTGGTTTAGTTTATTATGGCACTGCCTAAGGGAAGGGATACATTCGTGGAGGACTTTCTAAAGGAAACTGACTCATGCACACGTTACACATAGGGGAAAACAAAGAAAACGCCCATGCAATCAACCCGTTTGCGGGGAATGGAAAGCAAGTTGGAACTACCAGTGTTCAGCGATTTTACTGCTCGGCCGTTGGTGGGCAACGATTGCTTATTAGCAGCCGTTAAATTAAATGTGCTACTCTTATATATTAGAACAATGTTTTCAAAGCTAATATCACCTATAAAGATCTGTTAAAGCGTGTTGTTCTATTTCGTTCTTTATTTATTGAAATAACTAACCTAAGTGATTATAGTCTTCAGTCATCTTCTTATATTTCTTGTTTTTAGGAATATTTTGTCACGGATGAAATGAGCTGATTACAAAAGTATGTTTTTTCGCTGGGAGTTTCATGGTGAATGTAATCTGTCTACAGAAAATTGGCTCGTACTGTTTTTTAAGGGAAAAGGTTCGTGATTTTAAGATAAAAAATGAAATTAAAATGAGAATGATTTTAAGATGAAAAGAATTTAAGATGAAAATGATTTTAATATGAAAAGATTTTAAGGGAAATGTAATAAAAAATTGAAACTTTTAATTTAAAGTGTGTAGTGATTTACAACAGTGCAGTGAACTATTGCTTTCCTAGATTCAATCCTCACATATATAAAAGGCATAAATATATCAAGGTAGATTAGTAATTTAAAGATATGCTTACCCGATTGATGAGTCCATTTCCTGTGTACTTTTGAGGAACAGTTCGGTATGCCCAATCTATGTCTGTAAACCAAAAAGACCTACTTAGTGAGGGCACTTCAGTCAGATAGGGCGGTGGTTTTCCAGCCTCCAGTAAGAGTACAGTCACGCACGGTACTTCTGACAGCCGGCTAGCTAGCACTGATCCTGCAGATCCAGCCCCCACTGTAACCACATAAACAAATTGACATTTAAATTTCAGTTAATACGAATTTGGAAATTTTATTCTTCTTTAGGTACAGACTCCAGAAGTATACTATAATGGTTGTAGCTTTGAGATTTTTTTCAAAGCAATAAAGAATACCTTTGACAATTCCCGTTTAGGTGCGAATATTTCTCTTGAAGCATGTTTTTAAAATTTAAAACAAAATAATAGTTGTGAGATGACAAAAGCTTTCTCACGTTGCATTCAATAATTTTCATGTAGGAATCGAAACATAAAGAATAAGTAATTTATTTAAAATCTGAGTCTATTATACATACCTATGACGTAATCATACTCAGTACTTATTGTTGTAGCTGTGTCAGGTGTATGCTTTTGTTTCATAAGACTTAACAGCAACATGGAAAGAAGTGTAGAGTTGGCAAAAGGGGTCGGATATGATCTCTCTGCTGTGAGATCCATTTTACCTAGAGAAAAATAATGTGATGCGATTAAAAAAATGCGTTACATGACATGAAACTAATTAAACTTAGAGCTGAGCAACTGAAAAGAAATTTTTCATTTAAATAAAAGCTAAAAATGTATCGTGTTTAGCAGAAGGCAAATTCATTATAATATCGTTGCTGATGACAAAATTATGCTACTTTGAACGTGAGAAAACTTATATCTGAAACTGTAAAAAGTTGAACTTTTGTATGATCAGTCTTCGTCTCATAGGCCAAATTACTTTCTCTTTTTCCTAGGAAATAACAAATTCGTAAATTTTATTAATTTATTTCGGAAAACCTTTTTCTCAACCTAATACGCAATATATTAGTTTAATGTGAATTTCAAGTATGACTTATAATTTAATTACTTCACAAATATAAATGCGAAAAGGATAAAATTAGCATATTAATTATGAAAAAAATTATGTAACTGAATGAGAATAAAAGACGAATATGATAAATAAATGCCTTAGGAACAGTTTTCAGATAAGATAATGTAAGCCAATTTCAACAGTGCATGCAAAAAATTTAAAAATTAAATAACCCATTTGCGAAGTAAAAGGAAATTTGTTTTAAAATAAAAATCCTTAACTTAATTTCTTTAAATAATCAAAAAAGGAAGTCAATGCCCATTTCCTCTCTATTTTTATAATTTGCTCTCTTTTTTTTATCACAAAGGAAACTATCAGACTTCCGACGACAATCGTCACGAAACTTTCAGGGGTTCTCAAATATTTGAAAAAATCGACAGTTGCAAATTATGGCATCTCGCAGTCGTCTCTTAAACCCCCCAGACAGCATATAAATTTGCATGGGTTTATTTGCATTCATAGACTGGCAAACGTAATTTATCTATGAGGGTTAAAGCTTACGCAAAATAATCAGTGGGAGACTACTAATTTTAGCGCTAACTGTAGTGCTGTTTTATCAGTGCTGGCTACTTCATATTCTGTCAATTACGAACTATAAGAAAAGAAGGGAAGAAACATCCAACCACATTCTGTTTCGTTTACCCTCTTCCTGGTTTCTTCATAGTGGCTTTCCTTTTTCTTTTTTCAGCTTTTATTCTCAACTTTTAGTCTTTCCTTACTTACTGACTATTCGCATCCCACAAATGCAGGAAGCATCTTTTGATAGTCACTGATTTACATTCTTCGAGTAGCCCATAACAATAAATATTATGTTTCACGTTTTGGTTCACATTTTGACTAAAGTGAAATACATAGTTGTTCTAAACGTTTTACTTAATTGTCCAAAGTCAAATGTTATGTAGTAATTAGTTAACTAAAGTCAAGTGTTATGCACTAATTAGTTAAATAATAAACTAATATTCACGATTTGGAAAAGAAAAATTAAGAAATCCGTAGATAATCTTACCTTATAAAGCCAAATGTAAACATATACGTCTCGGTAACCAACACTTCCACTTTATAACTTTCAATGACATGGTTCTTCGCATGAATGCCTTCGTTGCAAGGAAGCGAATTTCTGATGAATGCGAGTAGTTAATCTCAGTTTTGACCCATTATTTTGCCAATAGAGTGTAAGTAAAATTCAACGCCCCTTTTTTTAATTTATTTTCATTATTTTAACCCTATTATTTCTAAATATGAGCATAGATAATATTACAAACTTTAATCAGGAACATATATGAACTAAAGAAAAATAAAATACTATAACAATACCTTGTGATAAGATATTTTCACTAACTATTTTGCTACTTAATTTTTTTTTAAATATCATAAAATTCGTTTATAATTCATACGAATAATATATAATAAATTCGTAAATTTATCATATAATTATTCGTATATATTAATATAACGTGTGCATCAAAATTAATTTATAATATAATAAAAAGTAATAATTTATGTATGCTTAAGTATGATAAAAGCTGGTACTGGCGATCATAGCCCATGAATGCATATGCAGTTTTCAACACTAGTCACTAGTGTTTTCATGTATTTCATTGATCATTTTTTATATTTAATATTTGGGTGATCTATGAATAGGATTTCAAAATTTTAAGTCAAGTTCTAGCTGTTGTGTTAAGAGTAGCATGCGTGTTAACTGCATTTATTCAATAATATATTTTTATTTCAAATGCTACTTGATTAATTTTAAAATTATTTTTATAATAATTTATATAATATATATAATATAGTGTAAAGAAAACTAAGTCAAAATGTTAGAAGCTGAGACATAAATGTCTCTTCATAATTGAAAGAACTGTGAAATTGAAAGAATTGTGTTTACGAAATGGCAAGATATCATTCTTTATATTCTCTGCTTTTTACAGTTCCATACAAAAATATAATATAAAGTTCTAAAGATAAGTTTTACTCATTAGTATATACACTCATGTCCATAAATTAAGGATAATGCAAAATCAGGCAAAGGAAGAGTTAGAAGCAAAACAAATTTGACTTATTTGTAAAGCTTATTTATTAAACAAAAGGTAAAGAGCAAAAAAAGATGCTATATGTTTGATATTATTAAAAAAATTAGCGACTTTTTCTCCCTAGAGCAAAGTACAAAAAAAAACCTATTTACAAAAAACCAATATTACATGGCTGGTATGATTGTTAATAGATTGTATGTCTCCCAGACGATGCAATACAGTCCGTACAACGCCTAGGCATGCTGAGTATCAAATTATCGATCTGATCTTGGGGGATATTACACCACTCAAAAAGCAATGCTCTCCGAACTTCCAGTAGACATGTAGGAGGAGGTTGACGGGCTGCAACTCATCGGCCAAGCATGTCCCAAGCGTGCTCTACTGGATTCAAGTCCGGTGAGAATGCTGGCCAGTCCATACGGGTGATATCCTCCGATTGAAGGCATTTGCTTACGATGTTTGCACGGTGAGGACGGGCGTTGTCATCCATGAACACAAATTGTGCGCCCATGGCGCCCCGAAACAAACGCACATGTTGTTCCAGAATGACGTCCGGATGGATTTGGCTTGTCATGGTTCCAATTTGAACATGCAGGTCAGTTCTGGAACCCTGAATAATATCACCCCAAACGAGCACTCCTGCACCACCGTAACGTTGTCGATCAATGATGTTTTCTTGGTGGTAACGGGTACCTGGAGCTCTCCATATGAAAGTCCGGCGAGAATCAGACTGCAAGCTAAACCTGAACTCGTCGGGAAACATAACACAAGCCCACTGTTGCGGTGTCCACAATGCATGCTCTCTACTCCAGGCTAACCGCAGGCGACAGTGAGTTGCAGTAAGTGGAACGCATCTGACAGGTCTACGAGCATATAGACCAATCTGCCCTAAGCGTCTGTACACGGTCTGCCTTGAAATTGTCGTACCAGTGGCTGAAGAGAGCTGATGAGACAGGTCTGAGGCTGTGCTTCGCCTGTTTCTTTTGGCAGTAACTGCCAAACACCGGTCCTCATTCGGCTTTGTAACTCTGGGGCGACCTGTGCTGTAACGTCTACTCACATTACCATCATCTTGAAATCGTTGCCAAAGCCTGGAGATGACACTCTGGGCAATTCCAAATTCGTCTGATACTTCTAGTTGGGTACGCCCACATTCCAGACGGCCGATTATTCTACCACGTAAAACAATCATCCAAATGCGTCCATTGTGTCATAACTATTCGCTTATTGCACTGAAATGCTTATAAAGCGCCTGCGAACAATTTTACTTCTTTGCCTGTATTTCTTATATATTACTCTCTTATACTCTCGTCATTGTGACGTACCATCGGTGTCATCTGGTTACTTCCTGAAATTTGCATATGATTCTTGAAGATGTGTGTAGTGATTTTACAGGTGATATATTTATTTTAGAGTTCGATTTCCGTGTGACTCCGAATTATTCTTAATTTATGGATATGAGTGTATTTCACAATGCAGTAGGTGAAGATTAGTATCATAGCTAGGTTAGGATGTAAATAAATTAAAATGTCCATGTCAGTGTTTATTAACGTAACTTAAAAAAATAATAAGAAGAAAAATTACTTTGCATTAAATGACGCTCTTAATGGCGTTAGGCGGCCGAGTAGACTTTTCTTCAACTTATTTAAGGGGAATGAATGATACTCTCACGTCTCTCTTTCCCTCCCTCTCTCATTCTCCTTCTTCAAGAATCATGCTAGTGTATCCTCATAGTACTGAACTAACTTTGAAGTTTTGTATTTTACACCAAAATCATTTGGACCTGAGAAAAATTTTTAAATTAGTTTCGACAGAGTTTGGGCCCGTCTCCGAGGTTACTCTGGTGATTACACTATTCAGTCTCTGTGAATTTGCAAGAGGATGATTTTTTTGCGACTTACCTTGAATTTATACACTATGTATAATACGGTAATTTTTAATTAGAATTATTCTTCAACAGTACGACATTATGGTGTTCACATATATTAAATTCTAAAATATTTCGGGAAGTCTTTGATTTTTGAATTCTTACACGTCAATGCCTTTTCTTTCAACAGATCGAAAAGAGATATACAGGAAGCAAAAATGTAATGTTTTATTGCAAATTCATTTTCAATTAAAAGAAAAGGTAGTACTGGTAGAGTAAGAGCTCCAGTTCTTTGTGGGAATCGCGATTTCACTCATAAAATCGTCGAAGGTTGGTTGTGATCTATTCTAGCTGAAATTAAGCTCTGAAAAGTGAGAAAAACTACTCAGCTACTGAATCAGACATTATAATATCGGCCAGAGTACCGAAACTTCACCCTCACCGAAGTTCGTATTATCAAGTAAGTTAAAAGCCGACATGATAAAAGTTTCCTTACCATTATCTAATGCTATTAAACAAACAGACTTACGTTACCTTCCTAACCATGGCGTTCGGAAGTATGTCAAGGTTCGTTGTATTCTCAGCAGGCACTAAATAAGCTTTAGCTGACTGAGCTGCATCGTTGTCCATCACGCAGAGTACCCTGGAGATCATAGAATCCTTAAAAAATAAAAAATTAGTTCAAGACACAGTAATATTTTAGAAAAATTAAGTGGAAAAGTTAGAAATGAAATACTTGCATTATACTTATGAAGCTAGCGACACTTTTGTAATCTTATTTCTTTTCAACACATGGAATATCTTATTAAGTTCAAATTATTCCTGAAATATTTTCTATATATTTGAGAGCATTTTAATAATTTTCTGCTGAGCAGTTTTTAAGACATGTGTTTAAATATAATACGCTTTATCAGGGCTTTTAAGAAATATGTTTTCAGGGACAATAGTCTGTTTCTCTTAAGTTTCAGATGATTAAATCTATTACTATATGTGCCGAAGTTCTAGGAGCGCAATTTTTTAAAACTTAATTCTAATTCTAATTCTGTAAATAAAGTTTACAATGCGTGTTGTTCGAGCGGTTCATCATCCTTAATTTTCTGAGATAAGAAAGATCATTCTTAACAATTGCTTATAGCAAAATATAAAACTCATCTTAGATAATGCAATCTGATCTTCGTATTCCCATTCCAGTTTAATAAGGCAACAGTTCAAATTTCAGTAGCTACAATAGACCAATTATTATAACAAATAATCACCAAAAATTCAAGGTGCAAATCATAAAATAGTGTATTTAAAATAAAATAATGTATTCTAAATAACAATGCCAAATGATAGGAAAGGAAAACGCCGATATTATTCCATCATAGAGTAACACCATATAGAAACATTTTAACTTAGCTAACAAAGAAAAGACTTCATTATTCAAGGCCAACTGACTTTGTTTTTCACTAGATCGCTTGCGGAAGCAGCTTGAAGTAAATATTTCCTGGAAATGATGTGGTAACAGTTTCTGTTTTGCCTGGACACGAAATTTTTCCAGAGGAAACAATAACATCAGGTATTCAAGTGATATAAAATAGGTTTTCTTTTCCTATTTCTCGACTAAAAGTCTTGGATGCAGCTTTACAAGGTTTATTTTAATTAACCCGTTATATTAGGTTAAATAAACAAACTCCTACTTCTATTAGGTATGTGTAAAGTTTTATCCGATTTTTAGTCCTTCCCCCCCTTTTTCAAAGACAGAGAATACGAAATAGAAAGAAGTAAAAACTTTCAGAATTACATGTAACCTCTTGCCTTCTACCTGGTCGTAAGTTTCTTCCACACCGATAAAGCTACTCAAGGTGTCCTCAAGAAGTCCTCAAGAAGACTCAAGGTGTCCTCATGGTGTTGTTTCCATACCCTACACATCGCTGAAGATTTGGAAGATAAATGCTCCCTATAATAATTGAATAAGCTGGTAGTCTGCAAGAGCATGGTTAAAGGAATGTCTTCAGTGCATTAAAACTTCTCACTTAAGTTGAGTAATTTTTGTCGATGTTTAAGCAACATCAGGTTTGGTGCTATCGTGATGAAAGATAGCACCTTTATGATGGATGAATGAAAATCACTTAATGTCAGTTCCCCCTCTCAGGCTACCAAGAGTGGACTATACTGCAGCGATTAGCGTTTATCGTTTTATTGCATTTCAATATATTATTCTCCTGACATCCCGACACACATTTAAAATAATCTGTTTAGGATACAATCCTTTCTCTCTCTTTTTTTTTTTTAGTTTGAAGGCTCAATTCTTCAGTCCTTTAGTGATAGTGTATAAGAGCCGGT
Source organism: Stegodyphus dumicola (assembly GCF_044657685.1). Classification (NCBI taxonomy): domain Eukaryota; kingdom Metazoa; phylum Arthropoda; class Arachnida; order Araneae; family Eresidae; genus Stegodyphus; species Stegodyphus dumicola. The sequence continues at coordinate 95,002,316 of NC_140781.1, read as the reverse complement.
TTCCCTTAGAAAGTCCTCTACGAAGGCATCCCATCCGTTAGGCAGACAGACTTCGAGAGCTTTGCTGTAATTAAATAAACCAAGCCTTTAAAACTTAATATTACGATCTATAGTAACCACTAATTTCCGTTACAATTCATTCCAGAAATGGCTCACTTCTGTAACGAGAAAGCAAAGAAACATTGGGATCAACTCTCTTCTCCCGTTTTTTTTTTTTTCGCGGGTAGCTCGTGGACAAACCCTATGATCAAATTTCGTAGTAAATCCCCAGATACCTGCATGCATCATTCAGCTGCGGTTCTCTGCACTAAGGGGACAGTTAACTGCAGTTCATTATGTATAATTTCGTACTGAACTTCATAAGAAACCTCTAATGGGCATTCAGAACTTGAGTGATGTCACTACCTGTCTCCATTCCAGAATTTTTGAAACCAACAACTGCATCTTCTTCCTACAGTTCATACATGCTATGGCAGGCTACAGCTGAAGGGCTGAAGCGTTATCTTTACTCAGGCTTACGGTAACACTGCATGATGAGCTAGTTATAGTTTGCCATTTTAAATCATTAAATTTATGAGTTACGCTGATAAATTCAATGCCTTCCTATGCTCTGTTGTCCACTTCTTATTAATAAAAGATTCCATTCGTTCACTGTCATCTTTAACTAATTCATATGATCACAATTTGCATGTAAAACACGGGGAAAATATTTGACCTACCCAATATTTCTTCCGTTCAATTTCACCAGAAATGCACATTATATGGATTTTTAGTCGCGAGTAAAGAGGTAAGTTAAGAGAGAGAGACAGAGCTGGTGACTCAGCCAGTGGCGCTGTAGCCCTCATAATTCACCCGTCTGGGTAGCTGTGTTTGTTTGAATGAGCAATGACTTTTGAAGAGATAATTAAGAAACCTTGCTTGATTAGGTGCTGGGTTATTGGGCATTTAGTTTACTATTTGATTTTGTACTTAATTATTTTTTGTTGTATTCCATGCATAAGGAGTTTTGATTTACGTTATACAATATTTCAGTGTTAAATATAAATTAGTAACACATAAACTTTCGTGCTATTTTTGTATTAAATTAGCGTATTGAATCTAAGTTAAGTATTGTTCGCCTGCAGGTTAAAAACGTATATAAATTAAGTGTAAATTAAATTTAACCTTTCAGTTTTAAAATGTAAAATAAAACATGAATTAACCACAAAAAGCAAATTTTACTTAATAACGGAACCAAATCCCTTTATAACTAACTACTTTACTGTTTCCAAGTTCTAAATGGCTTTACGTTTCAGTCAAAACTTTTATTTTATTCAACAGGAGGCGAATTTATTAATTCATAGAAAATTATTTGTAATGTGATGTTGAAGACTCTCTGTATAATCATATGGAAGTGGTGCTCAGAAATCTACATTACCGAGTAGTTTTTATAACTTCAGTTTTCAATCAAAAGTACACCCGCAATTGAAATTTTAAATAAATAAGTCTGCCAGTGCTTAGCTTGGAGTTAGTAGAAATCTAAATTATGATGATAAATTATGAGCTAACAATAGTCAGAAAGGTGAATAAAGCATTTTTAAGTAAACAAGGAAATTAAAGTTAATAATGTTTATATCAAGGCATTAAAAGAATAAGGATGAGTAATTAAGAAAGGGAGGAGATAGCTGAAAGCAGTAACATTTTTATATTAACTGCAGGCTACGAAATGATCAACCATTATAAGAATAACTGTATTCGAAATTAAATTTTAATTAAATATGGGAAAAAACTGCATTTAACTCACCTGTCTGGCGCCCGCCGTTGGGATCGACTATCCTGTACCCCATTTGTTTAGCTGCTTGGAAAATAGGAGCTCTGATTTCAGACTGATACTGGGGGCGATGCACAGTTACCGGTCCTCCAACGCCATGATAACCTAAGATTGAGGGGAAACTTTATAAATCATTTTAGCATACACAATAACTTTTATTGAACTTGTATTGTATGTTAAGTAAAAGTTTTTTTTTTTTTTTTAAATTTATGTTTCTTCGGCTCGTTTGGAATTTATTATGTGTATTTGTTCCCCGTGTAAATTTATGTTATTTCTGTTTATCTAGTGTTGCAGAGACAATTTTTCTCATAATGTTTGTTAGAAAACTTTTTAATTTATAGCAAGTTTATTCATTAAGATGCTATACACATCGCTAATTTATTCCTTTAATTTTTCAGTAATAGAAAACATCTCGTAGAATACGCCTTTAGGTAAAGACTTCTCACAGGCGCTTCAGTATACATCGTTATTAGTCCTATATTTGCTCACAATTAGAGACAGTTTACAAAGTTATATATAATTAAGAATACATGGAAAAAATGTAAATAATTCAGTAAAAAACGAATATGAAAACTTAAAATGAGACCTGAAATGTTTTTTAACATGATGAAGAGGATTTCAAGAAATTTCCATCATTAATTTAATTTAAATGCCCTTGTTACTTACAGAAGACTGAAAAAAATAATACATCAGTAACTCAAAACTTCAAGAAATAGTCACTAATTTTCTCTAATTATTACTAGAAGACAATGACATTGAGCAATGATAATCCGATAACTTTTCTCTCGAGATTGTAGCAGCTACAGGAAAAGGGACACTATTTACTAATTCAGGTAGTACGCCCGATGGCCTGTTGCTCATATCTCCTTACCCCAAGAAACTGTTTTTAACAACGAGCCGTCAACTTCACAACTAGACACTATTTACTAATTCAGGTAGTACGCCCGATGGCCTGTTGCTCATATCTCCTTACCCCAAGAAACTGTTTTTAACAACGAGCCGTCAACTTCACAACTAGAGTATGTATCCTTTTCAGAGGAGATTTCAATTCAATTTTAGTTTATAGAGGTATCTATTTCTTAAATTCACAACATACATTCATCTAAAAAGAATGCAGAACCTATAAAGTTCCATTTAAAACAAGAAGAGATTGATGCAGAAGGAGATAGACTTGCATATTTTAGACTTTGGAAGAAATCTCGCTGCTATGTAGACAAGATCTTCCAAAATATAATATATAAGACCTTCTCGGCAGCCGTTTGCTTAAAATGTTTGAGAATAGATATAAGTCAACGATAAGCTCCTCTAAATCAAGGTTTGAATTCAATCGGAGCCCAGCCCCGGTACTTTACAGATTTTAAATGAAATCATCATTCCTGTCGGATTACACCAAAATCTCAAATAAGATAAAATCCAGTACCTTCTTACTTAAATGAATCGCTATATTAAGAGAATATTCTATTACTTCTGCAGCATTAAATTCGCAGTTAATTTTATTAGCAGTCTTCCCTGGCAAAATGAGACGTATATTCGATATCTAATATTGCATGTATACCTTTTTACATTTTCTTCATTTTTCCATTTTGCATTTCTCATGAATACAGTCTAGTTAAACCAGCTTCAATACATCACTCTTATAATGGTCAACACTAAAGAGAAAAACCGACTGCTTTTCTTTCTACTTTTGAAAATGCTACTTCGTACGAAAATACCATGTGGATCAAGTAAGAAATATTTCTAAATCAATTACAATGTATATTATAATAAGCGCTTTGTGAGGATAATGTTTTCCCTTTCCAAGCAACAAATTCTTAGCAGCATTTGCCAGAAAATATGATAGCACCGAACAAAGTGTATCAAATTTTCACGGCTGCAGGTGGTACAACGGAATACGAAGGAGTTTTCGTTCACCAGGGACAGCTACATCAAATTGCCACATCGAACTTGTTGACAACAGAATATTTCACAGATAAGCTATCACCTTTGTTAATCTATAGCTACGAATGTAGCGAGCACAGGAGCCATATTATAGACCCTGTCTCAGGGACTGCGGCGGTTTGTGAACTGCGAACACTTCATGAACTTGCTGTTTTTTCACATGCTTGATCATCCCTGAAAATCTCGTGGTGATTGTTATCAGAATATTTCATAACTTTGTAAGGATTATGTTAATTTTATTAACAGTTAAATTTTAAGTTAAAGTTCCTTTCCTGTCAAATTCTTAACTTCAACTTACTACTTCCGGCCAGAACGTAGTTTTAGAATCACGTCTGAATACATAATGAGGAAGAGCGGTATTTAACAGCGAAGTTCTTTGGTCTTAGCGAGAGACAATCAGAGTTTCTGATTTACGCGTGTCTGCCTTTTGGCCACTCTCTCTCTCAAAGCTGTTATTACGTTCGGCCGTACTCAGGCCCTTGATAAGCTTCGTAGTCAAATAGAGTTAAGGGGCCAACTATTCCAGAATCTTGATAGCTTCGGCTATATTTCTTTAGTTAATCTTAGTTTTAGTTTAATTTTTAGTCTCTTAAGTTCAAGCCGAGTGTCGGCTTTGATTGTACACTCCAAGACGGAGTTTTGTTAAATCTTATTGGAATAATAAAGGGTCAGTTACCCTTCCATCTTGTTGTTTCTTGTCACACGAACTTAAGCGATTATTCGCTAACTAGTTCATAAGATTCGTCACTTTCTACAGTAACTGAGATTTACACTAGTGAGAATTCTTACAACTTTGTAGAGTCATTAGGTTATTCTGAAACAGGTATACAGGAAAAATGAGCAATGGCTTCACCGGGACTCGAACCTGGACCTCTCGAATACGCGCCGAGTGTGCTAATCGTTACACTACGAACGCATGCTGGAAGGAGGGAGAAAATACCTTATAACTTTACTCGTAAGTTAATACATTCAATGCTAATTAATTATTCAGTGTTACTAAATGTTCCTTTGTCACCTCCCTCCTCCCCTCCCAACGAAAAAAAAGAATCAAAGAGAAAAATTTACCATTGGCGATATATTCAGGATCTTTGTTGTCCTCCATTTTCAAGAAGTATGGCAGAACATCCTTGTAACTCCAACCTTTGGCACCTTGAGCAGCCCAGTTGTCGTAATTTCTTCTATTACCTCGAACATAAATATTGCCATTCAGTATACTCGAGCCACCTATAGCCTTCCCACTGGGCCAGACCACTTGCTATTAAGAATGGTATTTATTTTAATGCACATACTGGAACTCAAAAAGCTTCTTATTGATGAATTACTTAAGAGAAAAAAATTGAACGTATATTCACATTTTGATTCGTGCAATTTAAATGCTACAAGACATTTTTACAGTTTTTAGACTTTCATAATCAACTCATTTGAAAATCTTTTAGCTAGAAATATGAGACTATCAGCGATGACCTAGCTAGGAGCAGAAGTCCGGACCTTCCGACTGCTAGCTGAACATGCTTTTAATTACACTACGAAATCACGTGGTGAAAAAAGAGGAAACTCCTTACAGTGTTTTTTAAAACAGTAAATACAGCTTCCTGTTCCTTTTGAACAGGAAATTTTGAGCAAATCTGGAAGTACTGATTGAACTTCTTAATTTTACTTCGCGAAGACTTTCTTTTAACTTTTATTCTCTAATTTAAAAAGGAACTATCGATCCATTTAATTTTATATCAGAACTTTTAAATTCCATCCTTTTCTAGCCATTGAGATTTGATTTACATGCCTGTACTGATTTGATTTACATGCCATTGAGATTTGATTTACTGCACGCATATGTCGCGCTGTAAAATATAGTATTATACCGATTTTGCTTAAAGCGCATGAGACTAATACATACCGTATTACATATAACATGCTATTATCAAGGTCTTAAAAAAACTAAGCAGAGAGAGTGTAAACATTAGGACAGATCAGTTTGACTGCATTTCGAGATATCATTAAGAATCTCTTTAGGCGTTAAAAATTAGTCAAGAAAATCTCGAAAATTTTAACGTTAATGAAAAAAGACGGTGTTGTTGTTTCTCGCAACACGTTGAACCAATTTCACTGAAATTAACATCATACAAAAATCTAATTCTACTAGTTGTAATAAAGGTATGGATACTGGTTAAAACGCCTCGTGTTAAATACTGGAGAAAAGATATTGGCATCCAAAGTTAAGAATGGAAAGCATATTTTGGAACATAACCTTATTAAAAATAATTTAGAGGAGTTTGCTTTACACAGGAATATTTAATTTATATTCTTATAAATAATTCATGTGCTAGAGTAAATAATATTCAGTCCACCAGCAGTCGAGTGATAGAGTCGTTGAACACTGGTAGTTCGGTCCGAGGCTCGAATCTCGGCGAACGGGCTGGCTGCATGAGCGTTTTCGTGGTTTTCCGCATATGTAACATGTCAGTTCCCTTAGAAAGTCCTCCACGAAGGCATCCCTTCGCTTAGACAGATAGCCCTCGAATGCTTTGTCATAATCAAATAAATCAAAACAAATAATATTGAAACGGGAAAATGATAAATGCGCGCATAATTAAATACGTGAATATTAAATATGTTCAAATAATGTTAAAAATACAGAACATAGTTCATAAGCATTTAATATATGAATTTTCTAACATAATGCATATCTGAAACACACTTAAATGAAGAAAATAGTCTTTTATCATCAATATCTCATTAAGAAATATTTTGCTAGTAAGCCTTGCTTTTAATGCACATAAAAATTTTGCATAATTTTAATATGCATACATCTCTGATGGCAGCTAAGTAAAACGGGATGCTGTAAAAAGACTTAAAGCAGATCTCTTGTATTCGCTTTGAATAGCCACCCAAAATTAGCATACTTCTTAAAAATAACTTTAGAAGATTAATGAACTGTCAAAGGCTGAGAAAATCTCTGTTGTGTACTAAAGCTCATACTGGATTGGGCAGCGAACTCGCTTTAATCTTAGAAAATGCACTGCATATCTGGCATATCTGAAGTACATAATGAATCATGATTTAGTGATGCCGAAATAATTCGCAAACAGTCATTACTGCGCTTGCAACTCTCATCAATAGATGGCGCCACCATCGGTAACACTTGTCCGCCGTTCAAGCTTCAATTCGCTTTTAATGCTAATGAAAATATTGTAAACTCAGTGGCGTAGCTAGGGAGGGGGGGACAAGGGGAGACATCTGTCCCCGGGCGCAGCGTCTAGGCAGCGCCAAATTGATGCTACGAAATTTTTAAATGACATGTTTTCTATTCTTGGCATACAGAAAGAGGCGCAAAATCTTCAGTTGTCCCCGGACGCTGGAATCCTAGCTACGCCACTGTGTAAACTTGAACTTCAAGCAACTGAAATTATGAAATTGGTGTAACACCGTATTTACAACAAATAAATAACTGAATCGTATTCGTTGGCCACATGTTTGTGACCATTCCAACACCAAAAATTATTGCGTGTGGATGGATTGGATGCACACAGAGCGATGACAGGTTGATAAAATTTATTTTCTCAGAAGAAACACTTTGCAGTTCTGGAACTTTCCACAAATGCACTCCTACAGCTCTTCTCAAGAATCACAATATAATATACTAAGTAGTCTAAGTAGTATACTAAGTAGTCACAGAGTAGTATACACAATACTTCTCAGTATGACAATCAATAGTTACACTTCAAACTACTAAGAACTTTAAACACTACGCAATGCCAAGCGCATCTAAAAGGCGAACTTGCAGAAAAGTGCTTTGCAGTAATTAATAAACCAAACCAATCCCTGCTTTGTTATATCGCATCGTATGTATTTATTGGCAGCTGACTGTATTTCCAGCACTGAATGAATCATCAAGTTGGCTATATTTGTTCTCTTTCTGGTGCAGTAAGTTTCAAGAAATTGACTGTCCAACAATTCCTGATTCCAATGTTGAATTCTGACTGAAATTTAATTGCAAGCCACAACTTAATAACTTGTTCAACATAACATCTGTACTCTAAAGGACATTTTATTTATCATCGGCTTACATAACAGCGTATACATTCAAAACAAAATTCTGAACTTCAGCTTTTAAAACCAAAACATTTTCTGTGTTGCCAATCCAAGAATGCTAACATCAAAATTCAATTATTGATACAAAAAAATAAAAATATTATATGGTTTACGTAACACTTTCTTTAAATTATGGTATACAAACCAGTATGGAGTTTTCTTTTAAATTCATTTTAAAGCTTCTAAGTGTAGACTGTTGCATAAAAATTGGCAAGGCCTTAAATATACATTCTTTGCGCACCAGAAATTACTTGCTGATAGTAGTTCTGATTTGGCGTCTATACTAAGCGAGCTTTTACTCATCGCAGTTAAGCTTGAAATTTTACAGTGATGAATACCTTCAAGATCTACATTTCGTAACTATCCAATATTTATGACTGGATAGTTATAAAGGTGCAATATTTATGATTGGATAATTTTAGTTAAACTTGAAATTTCACAGTGATCCAATATATCCAATATTTATGTAGTTATGATTCAATATATATGACTAGATAATTTTAGTTATACAATATTAATTATAAACACTAGATATAGTAATATAAACACTATATATAGTAATATAAACACTAGATATAGTAATAAACACTAGATATAGTAATATATCTAGTGTTTATGATTAGATAGTTTAGTTAAGCTTGAAATTCACAATGATGAGTAGTTAATTACTTCGTAACTATCCAATGTTTTTTTCAAAAATGAAAACACTCAATTTAGGATTATCGAACAGTCCGATTACTATTTTCAATGCGTCTGAGGAAACTCATTCTGTGCTGAAAAATTAGATTTGGGAGAATAATATATTTAAAAAAAAAAAAAATAAAGAAAGAAAAGAGAGGCGAAAATATTTGAGACACTTTTTAGAAATTCTTGTCAGAAAAACACCTTCAATTTATAATTTAAGTCAAAGAGGATTGAAGCATACATAACTTTGTAAATTGACTGAATTAAGACGTTATATATATTCGCATGTCCTTCTGAAAACTTTGTAAGCACAACCTAGCATTTATAAGCTATTACTAAGTTAACTTTTTACTTGCTATTCCTCAGCTTAACATTAAAAGAAAATGCATTTATTTAGTTATAGCTGGAAGTATGGTATTGACACACTTTCTTGTAAAATGCCTTCTATATATGTGACGCCGTTTTTAAGCCCCTTTTCTGTTTTGTAAAATAACTTCAAAAATTTAGAGTTATCTTATTGTGAAGCTTTTTTATATTCCCGTTGCAGTAATTTACCCTATTTACCATTGTCTTACATTAACAGTGAGTTTAGCATTTAGTAAAATCTAATGGGAAAAGAGTTTCTGGATAAACTTATTATGGGAAAGCAAGTGAGAGGAAGCTGTCTAAGAGGAAAGACATCTTGTGGAGGACTTTTTTAATTACTCCTATTCACGTTGCATGTAGGGTAAACCTCAGAAGCTCCTATGTAGCTAGACCGCTCAACGGGATTTGAACTCAGCTGCTGGAGGACTGAAAAAGCTTTTGGTACTTTTCCGTTTTGCCGGCGCAGGCGATAAAGTCGTCAATAATTGTATAACTGACGCAAACGGAATATCTTCGCTGGTAACCTTGTTCAGATTGATTGTTTCTTTCAATACTGGCATACAATTGCATAGAATTTATACCAGATAGTTCAGTTTTATACCCTAAGGCCATTCGCGGTAATTAAGTCAATTAGAATGCAATCACACCGCTCATGATGACTTGGGGTCACGTGATATGAACAGGCGAATCAGGATGTTGAAACATGAAAGCATAGTAAATTTTTAAATTAATGTTTTTTTACAAATTTATTGTCTTTATTTATTGGCTTTTTACAAAATTTTAAACGATATTATAATGTTTATGCCTTCAAAATAAAAAAAATCTTTAAACTAACATTTGTTATGTGTATACTGTATGTTGTCGCCAGTAAAGTCTGCTTGGCGAGATTTGCGCCGGCGAAACGGAAAAGTATCAAGCTTTTCTAAATTATGGAAGAATAGCAAGGGCGTTTAAGATCTTTAATATTATAGAACAATATGCGCCAAACTATTCTACACAGAAAAGATACATGCGCCAACGTTGTTTACTGGTCTGGTTTAGTTTATTATGGCACTGCCTAAGGGAAGGGATACATTCGTGGAGGACTTTCTAAAGGAAACTGACTCATGCACACGTTACACATAGGGGAAAACAAAGAAAACGCCCATGCAATCAACCCGTTTGCGGGGAATGGAAAGCAAGTTGGAACTACCAGTGTTCAGCGATTTTACTGCTCGGCCGTTGGTGGGCAACGATTGCTTATTAGCAGCCGTTAAATTAAATGTGCTACTCTTATATATTAGAACAATGTTTTCAAAGCTAATATCACCTATAAAGATCTGTTAAAGCGTGTTGTTCTATTTCGTTCTTTATTTATTGAAATAACTAACCTAAGTGATTATAGTCTTCAGTCATCTTCTTATATTTCTTGTTTTTAGGAATATTTTGTCACGGATGAAATGAGCTGATTACAAAAGTATGTTTTTTCGCTGGGAGTTTCATGGTGAATGTAATCTGTCTACAGAAAATTGGCTCGTACTGTTTTTTAAGGGAAAAGGTTCGTGATTTTAAGATAAAAAATGAAATTAAAATGAGAATGATTTTAAGATGAAAAGAATTTAAGATGAAAATGATTTTAATATGAAAAGATTTTAAGGGAAATGTAATAAAAAATTGAAACTTTTAATTTAAAGTGTGTAGTGATTTACAACAGTGCAGTGAACTATTGCTTTCCTAGATTCAATCCTCACATATATAAAAGGCATAAATATATCAAGGTAGATTAGTAATTTAAAGATATGCTTACCCGATTGATGAGTCCATTTCCTGTGTACTTTTGAGGAACAGTTCGGTATGCCCAATCTATGTCTGTAAACCAAAAAGACCTACTTAGTGAGGGCACTTCAGTCAGATAGGGCGGTGGTTTTCCAGCCTCCAGTAAGAGTACAGTCACGCACGGTACTTCTGACAGCCGGCTAGCTAGCACTGATCCTGCAGATCCAGCCCCCACTGTAACCACATAAACAAATTGACATTTAAATTTCAGTTAATACGAATTTGGAAATTTTATTCTTCTTTAGGTACAGACTCCAGAAGTATACTATAATGGTTGTAGCTTTGAGATTTTTTTCAAAGCAATAAAGAATACCTTTGACAATTCCCGTTTAGGTGCGAATATTTCTCTTGAAGCATGTTTTTAAAATTTAAAACAAAATAATAGTTGTGAGATGACAAAAGCTTTCTCACGTTGCATTCAATAATTTTCATGTAGGAATCGAAACATAAAGAATAAGTAATTTATTTAAAATCTGAGTCTATTATACATACCTATGACGTAATCATACTCAGTACTTATTGTTGTAGCTGTGTCAGGTGTATGCTTTTGTTTCATAAGACTTAACAGCAACATGGAAAGAAGTGTAGAGTTGGCAAAAGGGGTCGGATATGATCTCTCTGCTGTGAGATCCATTTTACCTAGAGAAAAATAATGTGATGCGATTAAAAAAATGCGTTACATGACATGAAACTAATTAAACTTAGAGCTGAGCAACTGAAAAGAAATTTTTCATTTAAATAAAAGCTAAAAATGTATCGTGTTTAGCAGAAGGCAAATTCATTATAATATCGTTGCTGATGACAAAATTATGCTACTTTGAACGTGAGAAAACTTATATCTGAAACTGTAAAAAGTTGAACTTTTGTATGATCAGTCTTCGTCTCATAGGCCAAATTACTTTCTCTTTTTCCTAGGAAATAACAAATTCGTAAATTTTATTAATTTATTTCGGAAAACCTTTTTCTCAACCTAATACGCAATATATTAGTTTAATGTGAATTTCAAGTATGACTTATAATTTAATTACTTCACAAATATAAATGCGAAAAGGATAAAATTAGCATATTAATTATGAAAAAAATTATGTAACTGAATGAGAATAAAAGACGAATATGATAAATAAATGCCTTAGGAACAGTTTTCAGATAAGATAATGTAAGCCAATTTCAACAGTGCATGCAAAAAATTTAAAAATTAAATAACCCATTTGCGAAGTAAAAGGAAATTTGTTTTAAAATAAAAATCCTTAACTTAATTTCTTTAAATAATCAAAAAAGGAAGTCAATGCCCATTTCCTCTCTATTTTTATAATTTGCTCTCTTTTTTTTATCACAAAGGAAACTATCAGACTTCCGACGACAATCGTCACGAAACTTTCAGGGGTTCTCAAATATTTGAAAAAATCGACAGTTGCAAATTATGGCATCTCGCAGTCGTCTCTTAAACCCCCCAGACAGCATATAAATTTGCATGGGTTTATTTGCATTCATAGACTGGCAAACGTAATTTATCTATGAGGGTTAAAGCTTACGCAAAATAATCAGTGGGAGACTACTAATTTTAGCGCTAACTGTAGTGCTGTTTTATCAGTGCTGGCTACTTCATATTCTGTCAATTACGAACTATAAGAAAAGAAGGGAAGAAACATCCAACCACATTCTGTTTCGTTTACCCTCTTCCTGGTTTCTTCATAGTGGCTTTCCTTTTTCTTTTTTCAGCTTTTATTCTCAACTTTTAGTCTTTCCTTACTTACTGACTATTCGCATCCCACAAATGCAGGAAGCATCTTTTGATAGTCACTGATTTACATTCTTCGAGTAGCCCATAACAATAAATATTATGTTTCACGTTTTGGTTCACATTTTGACTAAAGTGAAATACATAGTTGTTCTAAACGTTTTACTTAATTGTCCAAAGTCAAATGTTATGTAGTAATTAGTTAACTAAAGTCAAGTGTTATGCACTAATTAGTTAAATAATAAACTAATATTCACGATTTGGAAAAGAAAAATTAAGAAATCCGTAGATAATCTTACCTTATAAAGCCAAATGTAAACATATACGTCTCGGTAACCAACACTTCCACTTTATAACTTTCAATGACATGGTTCTTCGCATGAATGCCTTCGTTGCAAGGAAGCGAATTTCTGATGAATGCGAGTAGTTAATCTCAGTTTTGACCCATTATTTTGCCAATAGAGTGTAAGTAAAATTCAACGCCCCTTTTTTTAATTTATTTTCATTATTTTAACCCTATTATTTCTAAATATGAGCATAGATAATATTACAAACTTTAATCAGGAACATATATGAACTAAAGAAAAATAAAATACTATAACAATACCTTGTGATAAGATATTTTCACTAACTATTTTGCTACTTAATTTTTTTTTAAATATCATAAAATTCGTTTATAATTCATACGAATAATATATAATAAATTCGTAAATTTATCATATAATTATTCGTATATATTAATATAACGTGTGCATCAAAATTAATTTATAATATAATAAAAAGTAATAATTTATGTATGCTTAAGTATGATAAAAGCTGGTACTGGCGATCATAGCCCATGAATGCATATGCAGTTTTCAACACTAGTCACTAGTGTTTTCATGTATTTCATTGATCATTTTTTATATTTAATATTTGGGTGATCTATGAATAGGATTTCAAAATTTTAAGTCAAGTTCTAGCTGTTGTGTTAAGAGTAGCATGCGTGTTAACTGCATTTATTCAATAATATATTTTTATTTCAAATGCTACTTGATTAATTTTAAAATTATTTTTATAATAATTTATATAATATATATAATATAGTGTAAAGAAAACTAAGTCAAAATGTTAGAAGCTGAGACATAAATGTCTCTTCATAATTGAAAGAACTGTGAAATTGAAAGAATTGTGTTTACGAAATGGCAAGATATCATTCTTTATATTCTCTGCTTTTTACAGTTCCATACAAAAATATAATATAAAGTTCTAAAGATAAGTTTTACTCATTAGTATATACACTCATGTCCATAAATTAAGGATAATGCAAAATCAGGCAAAGGAAGAGTTAGAAGCAAAACAAATTTGACTTATTTGTAAAGCTTATTTATTAAACAAAAGGTAAAGAGCAAAAAAAGATGCTATATGTTTGATATTATTAAAAAAATTAGCGACTTTTTCTCCCTAGAGCAAAGTACAAAAAAAAACCTATTTACAAAAAACCAATATTACATGGCTGGTATGATTGTTAATAGATTGTATGTCTCCCAGACGATGCAATACAGTCCGTACAACGCCTAGGCATGCTGAGTATCAAATTATCGATCTGATCTTGGGGGATATTACACCACTCAAAAAGCAATGCTCTCCGAACTTCCAGTAGACATGTAGGAGGAGGTTGACGGGCTGCAACTCATCGGCCAAGCATGTCCCAAGCGTGCTCTACTGGATTCAAGTCCGGTGAGAATGCTGGCCAGTCCATACGGGTGATATCCTCCGATTGAAGGCATTTGCTTACGATGTTTGCACGGTGAGGACGGGCGTTGTCATCCATGAACACAAATTGTGCGCCCATGGCGCCCCGAAACAAACGCACATGTTGTTCCAGAATGACGTCCGGATGGATTTGGCTTGTCATGGTTCCAATTTGAACATGCAGGTCAGTTCTGGAACCCTGAATAATATCACCCCAAACGAGCACTCCTGCACCACCGTAACGTTGTCGATCAATGATGTTTTCTTGGTGGTAACGGGTACCTGGAGCTCTCCATATGAAAGTCCGGCGAGAATCAGACTGCAAGCTAAACCTGAACTCGTCGGGAAACATAACACAAGCCCACTGTTGCGGTGTCCACAATGCATGCTCTCTACTCCAGGCTAACCGCAGGCGACAGTGAGTTGCAGTAAGTGGAACGCATCTGACAGGTCTACGAGCATATAGACCAATCTGCCCTAAGCGTCTGTACACGGTCTGCCTTGAAATTGTCGTACCAGTGGCTGAAGAGAGCTGATGAGACAGGTCTGAGGCTGTGCTTCGCCTGTTTCTTTTGGCAGTAACTGCCAAACACCGGTCCTCATTCGGCTTTGTAACTCTGGGGCGACCTGTGCTGTAACGTCTACTCACATTACCATCATCTTGAAATCGTTGCCAAAGCCTGGAGATGACACTCTGGGCAATTCCAAATTCGTCTGATACTTCTAGTTGGGTACGCCCACATTCCAGACGGCCGATTATTCTACCACGTAAAACAATCATCCAAATGCGTCCATTGTGTCATAACTATTCGCTTATTGCACTGAAATGCTTATAAAGCGCCTGCGAACAATTTTACTTCTTTGCCTGTATTTCTTATATATTACTCTCTTATACTCTCGTCATTGTGACGTACCATCGGTGTCATCTGGTTACTTCCTGAAATTTGCATATGATTCTTGAAGATGTGTGTAGTGATTTTACAGGTGATATATTTATTTTAGAGTTCGATTTCCGTGTGACTCCGAATTATTCTTAATTTATGGATATGAGTGTATTTCACAATGCAGTAGGTGAAGATTAGTATCATAGCTAGGTTAGGATGTAAATAAATTAAAATGTCCATGTCAGTGTTTATTAACGTAACTTAAAAAAATAATAAGAAGAAAAATTACTTTGCATTAAATGACGCTCTTAATGGCGTTAGGCGGCCGAGTAGACTTTTCTTCAACTTATTTAAGGGGAATGAATGATACTCTCACGTCTCTCTTTCCCTCCCTCTCTCATTCTCCTTCTTCAAGAATCATGCTAGTGTATCCTCATAGTACTGAACTAACTTTGAAGTTTTGTATTTTACACCAAAATCATTTGGACCTGAGAAAAATTTTTAAATTAGTTTCGACAGAGTTTGGGCCCGTCTCCGAGGTTACTCTGGTGATTACACTATTCAGTCTCTGTGAATTTGCAAGAGGATGATTTTTTTGCGACTTACCTTGAATTTATACACTATGTATAATACGGTAATTTTTAATTAGAATTATTCTTCAACAGTACGACATTATGGTGTTCACATATATTAAATTCTAAAATATTTCGGGAAGTCTTTGATTTTTGAATTCTTACACGTCAATGCCTTTTCTTTCAACAG